>NC_136946.1:22964017-23129017 GCF_949987615.1 Pollachius pollachius | reverse complement strand
TCCTGGCCAAGCGCTTAAGCTGATGCACTAGAAATCCATTGGATCCCCCTCTCCATGTTTGAAATCTGCCGCACCAGTTTTCCACCTCTGCTTTTAGCAGGCAGGCCAAATATCTGCATCTCTTAGGATGGCATAATGCAAATCAACCTATTGTTTAGCTGTCTCATTAAGCAAAGCTTCATGTATTCATAGTAGAGATGTACTTTTTAGAACGATAAGGGGATGTAGCTCAGTGGTAGAGCGTATGCTTCGCATGTATGAGGTCTCGGGTTCAATCCCCGGCATCTCCATTCGGTTGTCCAAGAAAGGTCTGGCGAGTGCCATTTTGATCAAAATTAGGTCATGCAATGCTTTACCTACCAAAAATGTTGCAGAATGCTAACGTTCGAACAAGGTAGAGAATTAAAACTATTGAAAATGTGTTGTCGTGGCTGAGTGGTTAAGGCGATGGCCTAGAAATCCATTGGGGTCTCCCCGTGCAGGTTCGAATCCTGCCGTCAACGTTACAGGTTAATCAGTCCATACCTTTTCAAAAGCTCGTGCTGGTCAACACATTAATATGAGTACGGTATGTTTTTCTTTTCTGTGACAGCCACAGAATAGAAAAACATTGTTGTGTCACAACAAAGATTGAGGCCTGCCAACAACCGTTGGCCAGTTCTGCAATCTGTATGCAGACTATTTCTCTATGAAATGTATGGCACCGTACTGCCAGTCAATGATTAAGCAAACTTTCATGTATCGGTTGCACACATGTACAATTGAAGTACTCTGTTTTCGGCTCATCTCTAAAGCTTCTCATGTAGGAGTGCTGAGGTCCGATCACTAAGATGTGATCAAAGCAAGCTGTGGTCAAGAGTGTAGGACTATTTCAAAATTTGATCACGCAACCTCAAACGTTGCAGTCTGTTACTGTTCTAACAACTGATAGACTTTAGGTCGATAAGCACCATTGTCCTGGCCAAGCGCTTAAGCTGATGCACTAGAAATCCATTGGATCCCCCTCTCCATGTTTGAAATCTGCCGCACCAGTTTTCCACCTCTGCTTTTAGCAGGCAGGCCAAATATCTGCATCTCTTAGGATGGCCTAATGCAAATCAACCTATTGTTTAGCTGTCTCATTAAGCAAAGCTTCATGTATTCATAGTAGAGATGTACTTTTTAGAACGATAAGGGGATGTAGCTCAGTGGTAGAGCGTATGCTTTGCATGTATAAGGTCCTGGGTTCAATCCCCGGCATCTCCATTCGGTTGTCCAAGAAAGGTCTGGCGAGTGACATTTTGATCAAAATTAGGTCATGCAATGCTTTGGCCACCATCAGAATGCTAACGTTCGAACAAGATAGAGAATTAAAACTATTGAAACTGTGTTGTCTTGGCCGAGTGGTTAAGGCGATGGACTAGAAATCCATTGGGGTCTCCCCGCTTAGGTTCGAATCCTGCCGTCAACGTTACAGGTTAATCAGTCTATACCTTTTCAAAAGCTCGTGCTGGTCAACACATTAATATGAGTACGGTATGTTTAGGCACTTGACAGCCACAGAATAGAAAAACATTGTTGTGTCACGACAAAGATTGAGGCCTGCCAACAACCGTTGGCCAGTTCTGCAATCTGTACGCAGACTATTTCTCTATGAAATGTATGGCACCGTACTGCCAGTCAATGATTAAGCAAACTTTCATGTATCGGTTGCACACATGTACAATTGAAGTACTCTGTTTTCGGCTCATCTCTAAAGCTTCTCATGTAGGAGTGCTGAGGTCCGATCACTAAGATGTGATCAAAGCAAGCTGTGGTCAAGAGTGTAGAACTATTTCAAAATTTGATCACGCAACCTCAAACGTTGCAGTCTGTTACTGTTCTAATAACTGATAGACTTTAGGTCGATAAGCACCATTGTCCTGGCCAAGCGCTTAAGCTGATGCACTAGAAATCCATTGGATCCCCCTCTCCATGTTTGAAATCTGCCGCACCAGTTTACCACCTCTGCTTTTAGCAGGCAGGCCAAATATCTGCATCTCTTAGGATGGCCTAATGCAAATCAACCTATTGTTTAGCTGTCTCATTAGGCAAAGCTTCATGTATTCATAGTAGAGATGTACTTTTTAGAACGATAAGGGGATGTACCTCAGTGGTAGAGCGTATGCTTCGCATGTATGAGGCCACGGGTTCAATCACCGGCATCTCCATTCGGTTGTCCAAGAAAGGTCTGGCGAGTGCCATTTTGATCAAAATTAGGTCATGCAATGCTTTACCTACCAAAAATGTTGCAGAATGCTAACGTTCGAACAAGATAGAGAATTAAAACTATTGAAAATGTGTTGTCGTGGCCGAGTGGTTAAGGCGATGGCCTAGAAATCCATTGGGGTCTCCCCGCGCAGGTTCGAATCCTGCCGTCAACGTTACAGGTTAATCAGTCCATACCTTTTCAAAAGCTCGTGCTGGTCAACACATTAATATGAGTACGGTATGTTTAGGCACTTGACAGCCACAGAATAGAAAAACATTGTTGTGTCACGACAAAGATTGAGGCCTGCCAACAACCGTTGGCCAGTTCTGCAATCTGTACGCAGACTATTTCTCTATGAAATGTATGGCACCGTACTGCCAGTCAATGATTAAGCAAACTTTCATGTATCGGTTGCACACATGTACAATTGAAGTACTCTGTTTTCGGCTCATCTCTAAAGCTTCTCATGTAGGAGTGCTGAGGTCCGATCACTAAGATGTGATCAAAGCAAGCTGTGGTCAAGAGTGTAGAACTATTTCAAAATTTGATCACGCAACCTCAAACGTTGCAGTCTGTTACTGTTCTAATAACTGATAGACTTTAGGTCGATAAGCACCATTGTCCTGGCCAAGCGCTTAAGCTGATGCACTAGAAATCCATTGGATCCCCCTCTCCATGTTTGAAATCTGCCGCACCAGTTTACCACCTCTGCTTTTAGCAGGCAGGCCAAATATCTGCATCTCTTAGGATGGCCTAATGCAAATCAACCTATTGTTTAGCTGTCTCATTAGGCAAAGCTTCATGTATTCATAGTAGAGATGTACTTTTTAGAACGATAAGGGGATGTACCTCAGTGGTAGAGCGTATGCTTTGCATGTATAAGGTCCTGGGTTTAATCCCCGGCATCTCCATTCGGTTGTCCAAGAAAGGTCTGGCGAGTGACATTTTGATCAAAATTAGGTCATGCAATGCTTTGGCCACCATCAGAATGCTAACGTTCGAACAAGATAGAGAATTAAAACTATTGAAACTGTGTTGTCTTGGCCGAGTGGTTAAGGCGATGGACTAGAAATCCATTGGGGTCTCCCCGCGCAGGTTCGAATCCTGCCGTCAACGTTACAGTTCTGCAATCTGTACGCAGACTATTTCTCTATGAAATGTATGGCACCGTACTGCCAGTCAATGATTAAGCAAACTTTCATGTATCGGTTGCACACATGTACAATTGAAGTACTCTGTTTTCGGCTCATCTCTAAAGCTTCTCATGTAGGAGTGCTGAGGTCCGATCACTAAGATGTGATCAAAGCAAGCTGTGGTCAAGAGTGTAGGACTATTTCAAAATTTGATCACGCAACCTCAAACGTTGCAGTCTGTTACTGTTCTAACAACTGATAGACTTTAGGTCGATAAGCACCATTGTCCTGGCCAAGCGCTTAAGCTGATGCACTAGAAATCCATTGGATCCCCCTCTCCATGTTTGAAATCTGCCGCACCAGTTTTCCACCTCTGCTTTTAGCAGGCAGGCCAAATATCTGCATCTCTTAGGATGGCCTAATGCAAATCAACCTATTGTTTAGCTGTCTCATTAAGCAAAGCTTCATGTATTCATAGTAGAGATGTACTTTTTAGAACGATAAGGGGATGTAGCTCAGTGGTAGAGCGTATGCTTTGCATGTATAAGGTCCTGGGTTCAATCCCCGGCATCTCCATTCGGTTGTCCAAGAAAGGTCTGGCGAGTGACATTTTGATCAAAATTAGGTCATGCAATGCTTTGGCCACCATCAGAATGCTAACGTTCGAACATAATAGAGAATTAAAACTATTGAAACTGTGTTGTCTTGGCCGAGTGGTTAAGGCGATGGACTAGAAATCCATTGGGGTCTCCCCGCGCAGGTTCGAATCCTGCCCTCAACGTTACAGGTTAATCAGTCCATACCTTTTCAAAAGCTCGTGCTGGTCAACACATTAATATGAGTACGGTATGTTTAGGCACTTGACAGCCACAGAATAGAAAAACATTGTTGTGTCACGACAAAGATTGAGGCCTGCCAACAACCGTTGGCCAGTTCTGCAATCTGTACGCAGACTATTTCTCTATGAAATGTATGGCACCGTACTGCCAGTCAATGATTAAGCAAACTTTCATGTATCGGTTGCACACATGTACAATTGAAGTACTCTGTTTTCGGCTCATCTCTAAAGCTTCTCATGTAGGAGTGCTGAGGTCCGATCACTAAGATGTGATCAAAGCAAGCTGTGGTCAAGAGTGTAGAACTATTTCAAAATTTGATCACGCAACCTCAAACGTTGCAGTCTGTTACTGTTCTAATAACTGATAGACTTTAGGTCGATAAGCACCATTGTCCTGGCCAAGCGCTTAAGCTGATGCACTAGAAATCCATTGGATCCCCCTCTCCATGTTTGAAATCTGCCGCACCAGTTTACCACCTCTGCTTTTAGCAGGCAGGCCAAATATCTGCATCTCTTAGGATGGCCTAATGCAAATCAACCTATTGTTTAGCTGTCTCATTAGGCAAAGCTTCATGTATTCATAGTAGAGATGTACTTTTTAGAACGATAAGGGGATGTACCTCAGTGGTAGAGCGTATGCTTCGCATGTATGAGGCCACGGGTTCAATCACCGGCATCTCCATTCGGTTGTCCAAGAAAGGTCTGGCGAGTGCCATTTTGATCAAAATTAGGTCATGCAATGCTTTACCTACCAAAAATGTTGCAGAATGCTAACGTTCAAACAAGATAGAGAATTAAAACTATTGAAAATGTGTTGTCGTGGCCGAGTGGTTAAGGCGATGGCCTAGAAATCCATTGGGGTCTCCCCGTGCAGGTTCGAATCCTGCCGTCAATGTTACAGGTTAATCAGTCCATACCTTTTCAAAAGCTCGTGCTGGTCAACACATTAATATGAGTACGGTATGTTTTTCTTTTCTGTGACAGCCACAGAATAGAAAAACATTGTTGTGTCACAACAAAGATTGAGGCCTGCCAACAACCGTTGGCCAGTTCTGCAATCTGTACGCAGACTATTTCTCTATGAAATGTATGGCACCGTACTGCCAGTCAATGATTAAGCAAACTTTCATGTATCGGTTGCACACATGTACAATTGAAGTACTCTGTTTTCGGCTCATCTCTAAAGCTTCTCATGTAGGAGTGCTGAGGTCCGATCACTAAGATGTGATCAAAGCAAGCTGTGGTCAAGAGTGTAGGACTATTTCAAAATTTGATCACGCAACCTCAAACGTTGCAGTCTGTTACTGTTCTAACAACTGATAGACTTTAGGTCGATAAGCACCATTGTCCTGGCCAAGCGCTTAAGCTGATGCACTAGAAATCCATTGGATCCCCCTCTCCATGTTTGAAATCTGCCGCACCAGTTTTCCACCTCTGCTTTTAGCAGGCAGGCCAAATATCTGCATCTCTTAGGATGGCCTAATGCAAATCAACCTATTGTTTAGCTGTCTCATTAAGCAAAGCTTCATGTATTCATAGTAGAGATGTACTTTTTAGAACGATAAGGGGATGTAGCTCAGTGGTAGAGCGTATGCTTTGCATGTATAAGGTCCTGGGTTCAATCCCCGGCATCTCCATTCGGTTGTCCAAGAAAGGTCTGGCGAGTGACATTTTGATCAAAATTAGGTCATGCAATGCTTTGGCCACCATCAGAATGCTAACGTTCGAACATAATAGAGAATTAAAACTATTGAAACTGTGTTGTCTTGGCCGAGTGGTTAAGGAGATGGACTAGAAATCCATTGGGGTCTCCCCGCGCAGGTTCGAATCCTGCCGTCAACGTTACATGTTAATCAGTCCATACCTTTTCAAAAGCTCGTGCTGGTCAACACATTAATATGAGTACGGTATGTTTAGGCACTTGACAGCCACAGAATAGAAAAACATTGTTGTGTCACGACAAAGATTGAGGCCTGCCAACAACCGTTGGCCAGTTCTGCAATCTGTACGCAGACTATTTCTCTATGAAATGTATGGCACCGTACTGCCAGTCAATGATTAAGCAAACTTTCATGTATCGGTTGCACACATGTACAATTGAAGTACTCTGTTTTCGGCTCATCTCTAAAGCTTCTCATGTAGGAGTGCTGAGGTCCGATCACTAAGATGTGATCAAAGCAAGCTGTGGTCAAGAGTGTAGGACTATTTCAAAATTTGATCACGCAACCTCAAACGTTTCAGTCTGTTACTGTTCTAACAACTGATAGACTTTAGGTCGATAAGCACCATTGTCCTGGCCAAGCGCTTAAGCTGATGCACTAGAAATCCATTGGATCCCCCTCTCCATGTTTGAAATCTGCCGCACCAGTTTTCCACCTCTGCTTTTAGCAGGCAGGCCAAATATCTGCATCTCTTAGGATGGCCTAATGCAAATCAACCTATTGTTTAGCTGTCTCATTAAGCAAAGCTTCATGTATTCATAGTAGAGATGTACTTTTTAGAACGATAAGGGGATGTAGCTCAGTGGTAGAGCGTATGGTTCGCATGTATGAGGTCCCGGGTTCAATCCCCGGCATCTCCATTCGGTTGTCCTAGAAAGGTCTGGCGAGTGCCATTTTGATCAAAATTAGGTCATGCAATGCTTTGGCCACCATCAGAATGCTAACGTTCGAACACGATAGAGAATTAAAACTATTGAAACTGTGTTGTCGTGGCCGAGTGGTTAATGCGTTCGACTAGAAAACCATTGGGGTTTTCCCGCGCAGGTTCGAATCCTGCAGTGAACGTTACAGGTTAATCAGTCCATACCTTTTCAAAAGCTCGTGCTGGTCAACACATGAGTATGGTATGTTTAGGCACTTGACAGCCACAGAACAGAAAAACATTCTTGTGTCACGACAAAGATTGAGGCCTGCCATCAACCGTTGGCCAGTTCTGAAATCTGTACGCAGACTATTTCTCTATGAAATGTATGGCACCGTACTGCCAGTCAATGATTAAGCAAACTTTCATGTATCGGTTGCACACATGTACAATTGAAGTACTCTGTTTTCGGCTCATCTCTAAAGCTTCTCATTTAGGAATGCTGAGGTCCGATCACTAAGATGTGATCAAAGCAAGCTGTGGTCAAGAGTGTAGGACTATTTCAAAATTTGATCACACAACCTCAAACGTTGTAGTCTGTTACTGTTCTAACAACTGATAGACTTTAGGTGGATGAGCACCATTGTCCTGGCCAAGCGCTTAAGCTGATGCACTAGAAATCCATTGGATCCCCCTCTCCATGTTTGAAATCTGCCGCACCAGTTTACCACCCCTGCTTTTAGCAGGCAGGCCAAATATCTGCATCTCTTAGGATGGCCTAGTGCAAATCAACCTATTGTTTAGCTGTCTCATTAAGCAAAGCTTCAGGTATTCATAGTAGAGATGTACTTTTTAGAATGATAAGGGGATGTAGCTCAGTGGTAGAGTGTATGCTTCGCATGTATAAGGTCCTGGGTTCAATCCCCGGCATCTCCATTCGGTTGTCCAAGAAAGGTCTGGCGAGTGCTATTTTGATCAAAATTAGGTCATGCAATGCTTTGGCCACCATCAGAATGCTAACGTTCGAACACGATAGAGCATTAAAACTATTGAAAGTGTGTTGTCGTGGCCGAGTGGTTAAGGCGATGGACTAGAAATCTATTGGGGTCTTCCCGCGCAGGTTCGAATCCTGCCGTCAACGTTAGAGGTTAATCAGTCCATACCTTTTCAGAAGCTGGTCAACACATGAGTATGGTATGTTTAGGCACTTGACAGCCACAGAACAGAAAAACATTCTTGTGTCACGACAAAGATTGAGGCCTGCCATCAACCGTTGGCCAGTTCTGCAATCTGTACGCAGACTATTTCTCTATGAAATGTATGGCACCGTACTGCCAGTCAATGATTAAGCAAACTTTCATGTATCGGTTGCACACATGTACAATTGAAGTACTCTGTTTTCGGCTCATCTCTAAAGCTTCTCATGTAGGAGTGCTGAGGTCCGATCACTAAGATGTGATCAAAGCAAGCTGTGGTCAAGAGTGTAGGACTATTTCAAAATTTGATCACGCAACCTCAAACGTTTCAGTCTGTTACTGTTCTAACAACTGATAGTCTTTAGGTCGATAAGCACCATTGTCCTGGCCAAGCGCTTAAGCTGATGCACTAGAAATCCATTGGATCCCCCTCTCCATGTTTGAAATCTGCCGCACCAGTTTACCACCTCTGCTTTTAGCAGGCAGGCCAAATATCTGCATCTCTTAGGATGGCCTAATGCAAATCAACCTATTGTTTAGCTGTCTCATCAAGCAAAGCTTCATGTATTCATAGTAGAGATGTACTTTTTAGAACGATAAGGGGATGTAGCTCAGTGGTAGAGCGTATGCTTTGCATGTATAAGGTCCTGGGTTCAATCCCCGGCATCTCCATTCGGTTGTCCAAGAAAGGTCTGGCGAGTGACAATTTGATCAAAATTAGGTCATGCAATGCTTTGGCCACCATCAGAATGCTAACGTTCGAACACGATAGAGAATTAAAACTATTGAAACTGTGTTGTCGTGGCCGAGTGGTTAAGGCGATGGACTAGAAATCCATTGGGGTCTCCCCGCGCAAGTTCGAATCCTGCCGTCAACGTTAGAGGTTAATCAATCCATACCTTTTCAGAAGCTGGTCAACACATGAGTATGGTATGTTTAGGCACTTGACAGCCACAGAACAGAAAAACATTCTTGTGTCACGACAAAGATTGAGGCCTGCCATCAACCGTTGGCCAGTTCTGCAATCTGTACGCAGACTATTTCTCTATGAAATGTATGGCACCGTACTGCCAGTCAATGATTAAGCCAACTTTCATGTATCGGTTGCACACATGTACAATTGAAGTACTCTGTTTTCGGCTCATCTCTAAAGCTTCTCATGTAGGAGTGCTGAGGTCCGATCACTAAGATGTGATCAAAGCAAGCTGTGGTCAAGAGTGTAGGACTATTTCAAAATTTGATCACGCAACCTCAAACGTTTCAGTCTGTTACTGTTCTAACAACTGATAGACTTTAGGTCGATAAGCACCATTGTCCTGGCCAAGCGCTTAAGCTGATGCAATAGAAATCCATTGGATCCCCCTCTCCATGTTTGAAATCTGCCGCACCAGTTTACCACCTCTGCTTTTAGCAGGCAGGCCAAATATCTGCATCTCTTAGGATGGCCTAATGCAAATCAACCTATTGTTTAGCTGTCTCATTAAGCAAAGCTTCATGTATTCATAGTAGAGATATACTTTTTAGAACAATAAGGGGATGTAGCTCAGTGGTAGAGCGTATGCTTTGCATGTATAAGGTCCTGGGTTCAATCCCCGGCATCTCCATTCGGTTGTCCAAGAAAGGTCTGGCGAGTGACAATTTGATCAAAATTAGGTCATGCAATGCTTTGGCCACCATCAGAATGCTAACGTTCGAACACGATAGAGAATTAAAACTATTGAAACTGTGTTGTCGTGGCCGAGTGGTTAATGCGTTCGACTAGAAAACCATTGGGGTTTTCCCGCGCAGGTTCGAATCCTGCCGTCAACGTTAGAGGTTAATCAGTCCATACCTTTTCAGAAGCTGGTCAACACATGAGTATGGTATGTTTAGGCACTTGACAGCCACAGAACAGAAAAACATTCTTGTGTCACGACAAAGATTGAGGCCTGCCATCAACCGTTGGCCAGTTCTGCAATCTGTACGCAGACTATTTCTCTATGAAATGTATGGCACCGTACTGCCAGTCAATGATTAAGCAAACTTTCATGTATCGGTTGCACACATGTACAATTGAAGTACTCTGTTTTCGGCTCATCTCTAAAGCTTCTCATGTAGGAGTGCTGAGGTCCGATCACTAAGATGTGATCAAAGCAAGCTGTGGTCAAGAGTGTAGGACTATTTCAAAATTTGATCACGCAACCTCAAACGTTTCAGTCTGTTACTGTTCTAACAACTGATAGTCTTTAGGTCGATAAGCACCATTGTCCTGGCCAAGCGCTTAAGCTGATGCACTAGAAATCCATTGGATCCCCCTCTCCATGTTTGAAATCTGCCGCACCAGTTTACCACCCCTGCTTTTAGCAGGCAGGCCAAATATCTGCATCTCTTAGGATGGCCTAGTGCAAATCAACCTATTGTTTAGCTGTCTCATTAAGCAAAGCTTCATGTATTCAAAGTAGAGATGTACTTTGTAGAACGATAAGGGGATGTAGCTCAGTGGTAGAGTGTATGCTTTGCATGTATAAGGTCCTGGGTTCAATCCCCGGCATCTCCATTCGGTTGTCCAAGAAAGGTCTGGCGAGTGCTATTTTGATCAAAATTAGGTCATGCAATGCTTTGGCCACCATCAGAATGCTAACGTTCGAACACGATAGAGCATTAAAACTATTGAAACTGTGTTGTCGTGTCCGAGTGGTTAAGGCAATGGACTAGAAATCCATTGGGGTCTCCCCGCGCAGGTTCGAATCCTGCCGTCAACGTTAGAGGTTAATCAGTCCATTCCTTTTCAGAAGCTGGTCAACACATGAGTATGGTATGTTTAGGCACTTGACAGCCACAGAACAGAAAAACATTCTTGTGTCACGACAAAGATTGAGGCCTGCCATCAACCGTTGGCCAGTTCTGCAATCTGTACGCAGACTCTTTCTCTATGAAATGTATGGCACCGTACTGCCAGTCAATGATTAAGCAAACTTTCATGTATCGGTTGCACACATGTACAATTGAAGTACTCTGTTTTCGGCTCATCTCTAAAGCTTCTCATGTAGGAGTGCTGAGGTCCGATCACTAAGATGTGATCAAAGCAAGCTGTGGTCAAGAGTGTAGGACTATTTCAAAATTTGATCACGCAACCTCAAACGTTTCAGTCTGTTACTGTTCTAACAACTGATAGTCTTTAGGTCGATAAGCACCATTGTCCTGGCCAAGCGCTTAAGCTGATGCACTAGAAATCCATTGGATCCCCCTCTCCATGTTTGAAATCTGCCGCACCAGTTTACCACCTCTGCTTTTAGCAGGCAGGCCAAATATCTGCATCTCTTAGGATGGCCTAATGCAAATCAACCTATTGTTTAGCTGTCTCATTAAGCAAAGCTTCATGTATTCAAAGTAGAGATGTACTTTTTAGAATAATAATGGGATGTAGCTCAGTGGTAGAGCGTATGCTTTGCATGTATGAGGTCCTGGGTTCAATCCCCGGCATCTCCATTCGGTTGTCCAAGAAAGGTCTGGCGAGTGACAATTTGATCAAAATTAGGTCATGCAATGCTTTGGCCACCATCAGAATGCTAACGTTCGAACACGATAGAGAATTAAAACTATTGAAACTGTGTTGTCGTGGCCGAGTGGTTAAGGCGATGGACTAGAAATCCATTGGGGTCTCCCCGCGCAGGTTCGAATCCTGCCGTCAACGTTAGAGGTTAATCAATCCATACCTTTTCAGAAGCTGGTCAACACATTAAGTACGGTATGTTTAGGCACTTGACAGCCACAGAATAGAAAAACATTGTTGTGTCACGACAAAGATTGAGGCCTGCCAACAACCGTTGGCCAGTTCTGCAATCTGTACGCAAACTATTTCTCTATGAAATGTATGGCACCGTACTGCCAGTCAATGATTAAGCAAACATTCATGTATCGGTTGCACACATGTACAATTGAAGTACTCTGTTTTCGGCTCATCTCTAAAGCTTCTCATGTAGGAGTGCTGAGGTCCGATCACTAAGATGTGATCAAAGCAAGCTGTGGTCAAGAGTGTAGGACTATTTCAAAATTTGATCACGCAACCTCAAACGTTGCAGTCTGTTACTGTTCTAACAACTGATAGACTTTAGGTGGATGAGCACCATTGTCCTGGCCAAGCGCTTAAGCTGATGCACTAGAAATCCATTGGATCCCCCTCTCCATGTTTGAAATCTGCCGCACCAGTTTACCACCCCTGCTTTTAGCAGGCAGGCCAAATATCTGCATCTCTTAGGATGGCCTAGTGCAAATCAACCTATTGTTTAGCTGTCTCATTAAGCAAAGCTTCAGGTATTCATAGTAGAGATGTACTTTTTAGAACGATAAGGGGATGTAGCTCAGTGGTAGAGTGTATGCTTTGCATGTATAAGGTCCTGGGTTCAATCCCCGGCATCTCCATTCGGTTGTCCAAGAAAGGTCTGGCGAGTGCTATTTTGATCAAAATTAGGTCATGCAATTCTTTGGCCACCATCAGAATGCTAACGTTCGAACACGATAGAGCATTAAAACTATTGAAAGTGTGTTGTCGTGGCCGAGTGGTTAAGGCGATGGACTAGAAATCCATTGGGGTCTTCCCGCGCAGGTTCGAATCCTGCCGTCAACGTTAGAGGTTAATCAGTCCATTCCTTTTCAGAAGCTGGTCAACACATGAGTATGGTATGTTTAGGCACTTGACAGCCACAGAACAGAAAAACATTCTTGTGTCACGACAAAGATTGAGGCCTGCCATCAACCGTTGGCCAGTTCTGCAATCTGTACGCAGACTATTTCTCTATGAAATGTATGGCACCGTACTGCCAGTCAATGATTAAGCAAACTTTCATGTATCGGTTGCACACATGTACAATTGAAGTACTCTGTTTTCGGCTCATCTCTAAAGCTTCTCATGTAGGAGTGCTGAGGTCCGATCACTAAGATGTGATCAAAGCAAGCTGTGGTCAAGAGTGTAGGACTATTTCAAAATTTGATCACGCAACCTCAAACGTTTCAGTCTGTTACTGTTCTAACAACTGATAGTCTTTAGGTCGATAAGCACCATTGTCCTGGCCAAGCGCTTAAGCTGATGCACTAGAAATCCATTGGATCCCCCTCTCCATGTTTGAAATCTGCCGCACCAGTTTACCACCTCTGCTTTTAGCAGGCAGGCCAAATATCTGCATCTCTTAGGATGGCCTAATGCAAATCAACCTATTGTTTAGCTGTCTCATCAAGCAAAGCTTCATGTATTCATAGTAGAGATGTACTTTTTAGAACGATAAGGGGATGTAGCTCAGTGGTAGAGCGTATGCTTTGCATGTATAAGGTCCTGGGTTCAATCCCCGGCATCTCCATTCGGTTGTCCAAGAAAGGTCTGGCGAGTGACAATTTGATCAAAATTAGGTCATGCAATGCTTTGGCCACCATCAGAATGCTAACGTTCGAACACGATAGAGAATTAAAACTATTGAAACTGTGTTGTCGTGGCCGAGTGGTTAAGGCGATGGACTAGAAATCCATTGGGGTCTCCCCGCGCAAGTTCGAATCCTGCCGTCAACGTTAGAGGTTAATCAATCCATACCTTTTCAGAAGCTGGTCAACACATGAGTATGGTATGTTTAGGCACTTGACAGCCACAGAACAGAAAAACATTTTTGTGTCACGACAAAGATTGAGGCCTGCCATCAACCGTTGGCCAGTTCTGCAATCTGTACGCAGACTATTTCTCTATGAAATGTATGGCACCGTACTGCCAGTCAATGATTAAGCCAACTTTCATGTATCGGTTGCACACATGTACAATTGAAGTACTCTGTTTTCGGCTCATCTCTAAAGCTTCTCATGTAGGAGTGCTGAGGTCCGATCACTAAGATGTGATCAAAGCAAGCTGTGGTCAAGAGTGTAGGACTATTTCAAAATTTGATCACGCAACCTCAAACGTTTCAGTCTGTTACTGTTCTAACAACTGATAGACTTTAGGTCGATAAGCACCATTGTCCTGGCCAAGCGCTTAAGCTGATGCAATAGAAATCCATTGGATCCCCCTCTCCATGTTTGAAATCTGCCGCACCAGTTTACCACCTCTGCTTTTAGCAGGCAGGCCAAATATCTGCATCTCTTAGGATGGCCTAATGCAAATCAACCTATTGTTTAGCTGTCTCATTAAGCAAAGCTTCATGTATTCATAGTAGAGATATACTTTTTAGAACAATAAGGGGATGTAGCTCAGTGGTAGAGCGTATGCTTTGCATGTATAAGGTCCTGGGTTCAATCCCCGGCATCTCCATTCGGTTGTCCAAGAAAGGTCTGGCGAGTGACAATTTGATCAAAATTAGGTCATGCAATGCTTTGGCCACCATCAGAATGCTAACGTTCGAACACGATAGAGAATTAAAACTATTGAAACTGTGTTGTCGTGGCCGAGTGGTTAATGCGTTCGACTAGATAACCATTGGGGTTTTCCCGCGCAGGTTCGAATCCTGCAGTCAACGTTACAGGTTAATCAGTCCATACCTTTTCAAAAGCTCGTGCTGGTCAACACATTAAGTACGGTATGTTTAGGCACTTGACAGCCACAGAATAGAAAAACATTGTTGTGTCACGACAAAGATTGAGGCCTGCCAACAACCGTTGGCCAGTTCTGCAATCTGTACGCAAACTATTTCTCTATGAAATGTATGGCACCGTACTGCCAGTCAATGATTAAGCAAACATTCATGTATCGGTTGCACACATGTACAATTGAAGTACTCTGTTTTCGGCTCATCTCTAAAGCTTCTCATGTAGGAGTGCTGAGGTCCGATCACTAAGATGTGATCAAAGCAAGCTGTGGTCAAGAGTGTAGGACTATTTCAAAATTTGATCACGCAACCTCAAACGTTGCAGTCTGTTACTGTTCTAACAACTGATAGACTTTAGGTGGATGAGCACCATTGTCCTGGCCAAGCGCTTAAGCTGATGCACTAGAAATCCATTGGATCCCCCTCTCCATGTTTGAAATCTGCCGCACCAGTTTACCACCCCTGCTTTTAGCAGGCAGGCCAAATATCTGCATCTCTTAGGATGGCCTAGTGCAAATCAACCTATTGTTTAGCTGTCTCATCAAGCAAAGCTTCATGTATTCATAGTAGAGATGTACTTTTTAGAACGATAAGGGGATGTAGCTCAGTGGTAGAGCGTATGCTTCGCATGTATGAGGTCACGGGTTCAATCCCCGGCATCTCCATTCGGTTGTCCAAGAAAGGTCTGGGGAGTGCCATTTTGATCAAAATTAGGTCATGCAATGCTTTGGCCACCATCAGAATGCTAACGTTCGAACACGATAGAGAATTAAAACTATTGAAACTGTGTTGTCGTGGCCGAGTGGTTAAGGCGATGGACTAGAAATCCATTGGGCTCTCCCCGCGAAGGTTCGAATCCTGCCGTCAACTTTAGAGGTTAATCAGTCCATACCTTTTCAAAAGCTCGTGCTGGTCAACACATTAAGTACGGTATGTTTAGGCACTTGACAGCCACAGAATAGAAAAACATTGTTGTGTCACGACAAAGATTGAGGCCTGCCAACAACCGTTGGCCAGTTCTGCAATCTGTACGCAAACTATTTCTATATGAAATGTATGGCACCGTACTGCCAGTCAATGATTAAGCAAACATTCATGTATCGGTTGCACACATGTACAATTGAAGTACTCTGTTTTCGGCTCATCTCTAAAGCTTCTCATGTAGGAATGCTGAGGTCCGATCACTAAGATGTGATCAAAGCAAGCTGTGGTCAAGAGTGTAGGACTATTTCAAAATTTGATCACACAACCTCAAACGTTGCAGTCTGTTACTGTTCTAACAACTGATAGACTTTAGGTGGATGAGCACCATTGTCCTGGCCAAGCGCTTAAGCTGATGCACTAGAAATCCATTGGATCCCCCTCTCCATGTTTGAAATCTGCCGCACCAGTTTACCACCCCTGCTTTTAGCAGGCAGGCCAAATATCTGCATCTCTTAGGATGGCCAAGTGCAAATCAACCTATTGTTTAGCTGTCTCATTAAGCAAAGCTTCAGGTATTGATAGTAGAGATGTACTTTTTAGAACGATAAGGGGATGTAGCTCAGTGGTAGAGTGTATGCTTTGCATGTATAAGGTCCTGGGTTCAATCCCCGGCATCTCCATTCGGTTGTCCAAGAAAGGTCTGGCGAGTGCTATTTTGATCAAAATTAGGTCATGCAATGCTTTGGCCACCATCAGAATGCTAACGTTCGAACACGATAGAGCATTAAAACTATTGAAACTGTGTTGTCGTGTCCGAGTGGTTAAGGCGATGGACTAGAAATCCATTGGGGTCTCCCCGCGCAGGTTCGAATCCTGCCGTCAACGTTAGAGGTTAATCAGTCCATTCCTTTTCAGAAGCTGGTCAACACATGAGTATGGTATGTTTAGGCACTTGACAGCCACAGAACAGAAAAACATTCTTGTGTCACGACAAAGATTGAGGCCTGCCATCAACCGTTGGCCAGTTCTGCAATCTGTACGCAGACTATTTCTCTATGAAATGTATGGCACCGTACTGCCAGTCAATGATTAAGCCAACTTTCATGTATCGGTTGCACACATGTACAATTGAAGTACTCTGTTTTCGGCTCATCTCTAAAGCTTCTCATGTAGGAGTGCTGAGGTCCGATCACTAAGATGTGATCAAAGCAAGCTGTGGTCAAGAGTGTAGGACTATTTCAAAATTTGATCACGCAACCTCAAACGTTTCAGTCTGTTACTGTTCTAACAACTGATAGTCTTTAGGTCGATAAGCACCATTGTCCTGGCCAAGCGCTTAAGCTGATGCACTAGAAATCCATTGGATCCCCCTCTCCATGTTTGAAATCTGCCGCACCAGTTTACCACCTCTGCTTTTAGCAGGCAGGCCAAATATCTGCATCTCTTAGGATGGCCTAATGCAAATCAACCTATTGTTTAGCTGTCTCATTAAGCAAAGCTTCATGTATTCAAAGTAGAGATGTACTTTTTAGAACGATAAGGGGATGTAGCTCAGTGGTAGAGCGTATGCTTCGCATGTATGAGGTCCCGGGTTCAATCCCCGACATCTCCATTCGGTTGTCCAAGAAAGGTCTGGCGAGTGCCATTTTGATCAAAATTAGGTCATGCAATGCTTTGGCCACCATCAGAATGCTAACGTTCGAACACGATAGAGAATTAAAACTATTGAAACTGTGTTGTCGTGGCCGAGTGGTTAAGGCGATGGACTAGAAATCCATTGGGCTCTCCCCGCGCAGGTTCGAATCCTGCAGTCAACGTTACAGGTTAATCAGTCCATACCTTTTCAAAAGCTCGTGCTGGTCAACACATTAAGTACGGTATGTTTAGGCACTTGACAGCCACAGAATAGAAAAACATTGTTGTGTCACGACAAAGATTGAGGCCTGCCAACAACCGTTGGCCAGTTCTGCAATCTGTACGCAAACTATTTCTATATGAAATGTATGGCACCGTACTGCCAGTCAATGATTAAGCAAACATTCATGTATCGGTTGCACACATGTACAATTGAAGTACTCTGTTTTCGGCTCATCTCTAAAGCTTCTCATGTAGGAATGCCGAGGTCCGATCACTAAGATGTGATCAAAGCAAGCTGTGGTCAAGAGTGTAGGACTATTTCAAAATTTGATCACACAACCTCAAACGTTGCAGTCTGTTACTGTTCTAACAACTGATAGACTTTAGGTGGATGAGCACCATTGTCCTGGCCAAGCGCTTAAGCTGATGCACTAGAAATCCATTGGATCCCCCTCTCCATGTTTGAAATCTGCCGCACCAGTTTACCACCCCTGCTTTTAGCAGGCAGGCCAAATATCTGCATCTCTTAGGATGGCCTAGTGCAAATCAACCTATTGTTTAGCTGTCTCATTAAGCAAAGCTTCAGGTATTCATAGTAGAGATGTACTTTTTAGAATGATAAGGGGATGTAGCTCAGTGGTAGAGTGTATGCTTCGCATGTATAAGGTCCTGGGTTCAATCCCCGGCATCTCCATTCGGTTGTCCAAGAAAGGTCTGGCGAGTGCTATTTTGATCAAAATTAGGTCATGCAATGCTTTTGCCACCATCAGAATGCTAACGTTCGAACACGATAGAGCATTAAAACTATTGAAAGTGTGTTGTCGTGGCCGAGTGGTTAAGGCGATGGACTAGAAATCCATTGGGGTCTTCCCGCGCAGGTTCGAATCCTGCCGTCAACGTTAGAGGTTAATCAGTCCATACCTTTTCAGAAGCTGGTCAACACATGAGTATGGTATGTTTAGGCACTTGACAGCCACAGAACAGAAAAACATTCTTGTGTCACGACAAAGATTGAGGCCTGCCATCAACCGTTGGCCAGTTCTGCAATCTGTACGCAGACTATTTCTCTATGAAATGTATGGCACCGTACTGCCAGTCAATGATTAAGCCAACTTTCATGTATCGGTTGCACACATGTACAATTGAAGTACTCTGTTTTCGGCTCATCTCTAAAGCTTCTCATGTAGGAGTGCTGAGGTCCGATCACTAAGATGTGATCAAAGCAAGCTGTGGTCAAGAGTGTAGGACTATTTCAAAATTTGATCACGCAACCTCAAACGTTGCACTCTGTTACTGTTATAACAACTGATAGACTTTAGGTCGATAAGCACCATTGTCCTGGCCAAGCGCTTAAGCTGATGCACTAGAAATCCATTGGATCCCCCTCTCCATGTTTGAAATCTGCCGCACCAGTTTACCACCTCTGCTTTTAGCAGGCAGGCCAAATATCTGCATCTCTTAGGATGGCCTAATGCAAATCAACCTATTGTTTAGCTGTCTCATTAAGCAAAGCTTCATGTATTCAAAGTAGAGATGTACTTTTTAGAACGATAAGGGGATGTAGCTCAGTGGTAGAGCGTATGCTTCGCATGTATGAGGTCCCGGGTTCAATCCCCGGCATCTCCATTCGGTTGTCCTAGAAAGGTCTGGCGAGTGCCATTTTGATCAAAATTAGGTCATGCAATGCTTTGGCCACCATCAGAATGCTAACGTTCGAACACGATAGAGAATTAAAACTATTGAAACTGTGTTGTCGTGGCCGAGTGGTTAAGGCGATGGACTAGAAATCCATTGGGGTCTCCCCGCGCAGGTTCGAATCCTGCCGTCAACGTTAGAGGTTAATCAGTCCATACCTTTTCAGAAGCTGGTCAACACATGAGTATGGTATGTTTAGGCACTTGACAGCCACAGAATAGAAAAACATTGTTGTGTCACGACAAAGATTGAGGCCTGCCATCAACCGTTGGCCAGTTCTGCAATCTGTACGCAGACTATTTCTCTATGAAATGTATGGCACCGTACTGCCAGTCAATGATTAAGCCAACTTTCATGTATCGGTTGCACACATGTACAATTGAAGTACTCTGTTTTCGGCTCATCTCTAAAGCTTCTCATGTAGGAGTGCTGAGGTCCGATCACTAAGATGTGATCAAAGCAAGCTGTGGTCAAGAGTGTAGGACTATTTCAAAATTTGATCACGCAACCTCAAACGTTGCACTCTGTTACTGTTATAACAACTGATAGACTTTAGGTCGATAAGCACCATTGTCCTGGCCAAGCGCTTAAGCTGATGCACTAGAAATCCATTGGATCCCCCTCTCCATGTTTGAAATCTGCCGCACCAGTTTACCACCTCTGCTTTTAGCAGGCAGGCCAAATATCTGCATCTCTTAGGATGGCCTAATGCAAATCAACCTATTGTTTAGCTGTCTCATTAAGCAAAGCTTCATGTATTCAAAGTAGAGATGTACTTTGTAGAACGATAAGGGGATGTAGCTCAGTGGTAGAGTGTATGCTTTGCATGTATAAGGTCCTGGGTTCAATCCCCGGCATCTCCATTCGGTTGTCCAAGAAAGGTCTGGCGAGTGCTATTTTGATCAAAATTAGGTCATGCAATGCTTCACCTACCAAAAATGTTGCAGAATACTAACGTTCGAACAAGATAGAGAATTAAAACTATTAAAATTGTGTTGTCGTGGCCGAGTGGTTAAGGCGATGGACTAGAAATCCATTGGGGTCTCCCCGCGCAGGTTCGAATCCTGCCGTCAACGTTACAGGTTAATCAGTCCATACCTTTTCAAAAGCTTGTGCTGGTCAACACATGAGTATGGTATGTTTAGGCACTTGACAGCCACAGAATAGAAAATCATTCTTGTGTCACGACAAAGATTGAGGCCTGCCAACAACCGTTGGCCAGTTCTGCAATCTGTACGCAGACTATTTCTCTATGAAATGTATGGCACCGTACTGCCAGTCAATGATTAAGCAAACTTTCATGTATCGGTTGCACACATGTACAATTGAAGTACTCTGTTTTCGGCTCATCTCTAATGCTTCTCATGTAGGAGTGCTGAGGTCCGATCACTAAGATGTGATCAAAGCAAGCTGTGGTCAAGAGTGTAGGACTATTTCAAAATTTGATCACGCAACCTCAAACGTTTCAGTCTGTTACTGTTCTAACAACTGATAGACTTTAGGTCGATAAGCACCATTGTCCTGGCCAAGCGCTTAAGCTGATGCACTAGAAATCCATTGGATCCCCCTCTCCATGTTTGAAATCTGCCGCACCAGTTTACCACCTCTGCTTTTAGCAGGCAGGCCAAATATCTGCATCTCTTAGGATGGCCTAATGCAAATCAACCTATTGTTTAGCTGTCTCATTAAGCAAAGCTTCATGTATTCAAAGTAGAGATGTACTTTGTAGAACGATAAGGGGATGTAGCTCAGTGGTAGAGTGTATGCTTTGCATGTATAAGGTCCTGGGTTCAATCCCCGGCATCTCCATTCGGTTGTCCAAGAAAGGTCTGGCGAGTGCTATTTTGATCAAAATTAGGTCATGCAATGCTTCACCTACCAAAAATGTTGCAGAATACTAACGTTCGAACAAGATAGAGAATTAAAACTATTAAAATTGTGTTGTCGTGGCCGAGTGGTTAAGGCGATGGACTAGAAATCCATTGGGGTCTCCCTGCGCAGGTTCGAATCCTGCCGTCAACGTTACAGGTTAATCAGTCCATACCTTTTCAAAAGCTTGTGCTGGTCAACACATGAGTATGGTATGTTTAGGCACTTGACAGCCACAGAATAGAAAATCATTCTTGTGTCACGACAAAGATTGAGGCCTGCCAACAACCGTTGGCCAGTTCTGCAATCTGTACGCAGACTATTTCTCTATGAAATGTATGGCACCGTACTGCCAGTCAATGATTAAGCAAACTTTCATGTATCGGTTGCACACATGTACAATTGAAGTACTCTGTTTTCGGCTCATCTCTAATGCTTCTCATGTAGGAGTGCTGAGGTCCGATCACTAAGATGTGATCAAAGCAAGCTGTGGTCAAGAGTGTAGGACTATTTCAAAATTTGATCACGCAACCTCAAACGTTTCAGTCTGTTACTGTTCTAACAACTGATAGACTTTAGGTCGATAAGCACCATTGTCCTGGCCAAGCGCTTAAGCTGATGCACTAGAAATCCATTGGATCCCCCTCTCCATGTTTGAAATCTGCCGCACCAGTTTAACACCTCTGCTTTTAGCAGGCAGGCCAAATATCTGCATCTCTTAGGATGGCCTAATGCAAATCAACCTATTGTTTAGCTGTCTCATTAAGCAAAGCTTCATGTATTGAAAGTAGAGATGTACTTTTTAGAACGATAAGGGGATGTAGCTCAGTGGTAGAGCGTATGCTTCGCATGTATGAGGTCCCGGGTTCAATCCCCGGCATCTCCATTCGGTTGTCCTAGAAAGGTCTGGCGAGTGCCATTTTGATCAAAATTAGGTCATGCAATGCTTTGGCCACCATCAGAATGCTAACATTCGAACACGATAGAGAATTAAAACTATTGAAACTGTGTTGTCGTGGCCGAGTGGTTAATGCGTTCGACTAGAAAACCATTGGGGTTTTCCCGCGCAGGTTCGAATCCTGCAGTCAACGTTACAGGTTAATCAGTCCATACCTTTTCAAAAGCTTGTGCTGGTCAACACATTAAGTACGGTATGTTTAGGCACTTGACAGCCACAGAATAGAAAAACATTGTTGTGTCACGACAAAGATTGAGGCCTGCCAACAACCGTTGGCCAGTTCTGCAATCTGTACGCAAACTATTTCTATATGAAATGTATGGCACCGTACTGCCAGTCAATGATTAAGCAAACATTCATGTATCGGTTGCACACATGTACAATTGAAGTACTCTGTTTTCGGCTCATCTCTAAAGCTTCTCATGTAGGAATGCTGAGGTCCGATCACTAAGATGTGATCAAAGCAAGCTGTGGTCAAGAGTGTAGGACTATTTCAAAATTTGATCACACAACCTCAAACGTTGCAGTCTGTTACTGTTCTAACAACTGATAGACTTTAGGTGGATGAGCACCATTGTCCTGGCCAAGCGCTTAAGCTGATGCACTAGAAATCCATTGGATCCCCCTCTCCATGTTTGAAATCTGCCGCACCAGTTTACCACCCCTGCTTTTAGCAGGCAGGCCAAATATCTGCATCTCTTAGGATGGCCTAGTGCAAATCAACCTATTGTTTAGCTGTCTCATTAAGCAAAGCTTCAGGTATTCATAGTAGAGATGTACTTTTTAGAACGATAAGGGGATGTAGCTCAGTGGTAGAGTGTATGCTTTGCGTGTATAAGGTCCTGGGTTCAATCCCCGGCATCTCCATTCGGTTGTCCAAGAAAGGTCTGGCGAGTGCTATTTTGATCAAAATTAGGTCATGCAATGCTTCACCTACCAAAAATGTTGCAGAATACTAACGTTCGAACAAGATAGAGAATTAAAACTATTAAAATTGTGTTGTCGTGGCCGAGTGGTTAAGGCGATGGACTAGAAATCCATTGGGGTCTCCCCGCGCAGGTTCGAATCCTGCCGTCAACGTTACAGGTTAATCAGTCCATACCTTTTCAAAAGCTTGTGCTGGTCAACACATGAGTATGGTATGTTTAGGCTCTTGACAGCCACAGAATAGAAAATCATTCTTGTGTCAGGACAAAGATTGAGGCCTGCCAACAACCGTTGGCCAGTTCTGCAATCTGTACGCAGACTATTTCTCTATGAAATGTCGTACTGCCAGTCAATGATTAAGCAAACTTTCATGTATCGGTTGCACACATGTACAATTGAAGTACTCTGTTTTCGGCTCATCTCTAAAGCTTCTCATGTAGGAGTGCTGAGGTCCGATCACTAAGATGTGATCAAAGCAAGCTGTGGTCAAGAGTGTAGGACTATTTCAAAATTTGATCACGCAACCTCAAACGTTTCAGTCTGTTACTGTTCTAACAACTGATAGACTTTAGGTCGATAAGCACCATTGTCCTGGCCAAGCGCTTAAGCTGATGCACTAGAAATCCATTGGATCCCCCTCTCCATGTTTGAAATCTGCCGCACCAGTTTACCACCTCTGCTTTTAGCAGGCAGGCCAAATATCTGCATCTCTTAGGATGGCCTAATGCAAATCAACCTATTGTTTAGCTGTCTCATTAAGCAAAGCTTCATGTATTCAAAGTAGAGATGTACTTTTTAGAACGATAAGGGGATGTAGCTCAGTGGTAGAGCGTTTGCTTTGCATGTATGAGGTCCCGGGTTCAATCCCCGGCATCTCCATTCGGTTGTCCTAGAAAGGTCTGGCGAGTGCCATTTTGATCAAAATTAGGTCATGCAATGCTTTGGCCACCATCAGAATGCTAACGTTCGAACACGATAGAGAATTAAAACTAGTGAAACTGTGTTGTCGTGGCCGAGTGGTTAAGGCGATGGACTAGAAATCCATTGGGGTCTCCCCGCGCAGGTTCGAATCCTGCCGTCAACGTTAGAGGTTAATCAGTCCATACCTTTTCAGAAGCTGGTCAACACATGAGTATGGTATGTTTAGGCACTTGACAGCCACAGAATAGAAAAACATTGTTGTGTCACGACAAAGATTGAGGCCTGCCATCAACCGTTGGCCAGTTCTGCAATCTGTACGCAGACTATTTCTCTATGAAATGTATGGCACCGTACTGCCAGTCAATGATTAAGCCAACTTTCATGTATCGGTTGCACACATGTACAATTGTAGTACTCTGTTTTCGGCTCATCTCTAAAGCTTCTCATGTAGGAGTGCTGAGGTCCGATCACTAAGATGTGATCAAAGCAAGCTGTGGTCAAGAGTGTAGGACTATTTCAAAATTTGATCACGCAACCTCAAACGTTGCACTCTGTTACTGTTATAACAACTGATAGACTTTAGGTCGATAAGCACCATTGTCCTGGCCAAGCGCTTAAGCTGATGCACTAGAAATCCATTGGATCCCCCTCTCCATGTTTGAAATCTGCCGCACCAGTTTACCACCTCTGCTTTTAGCAGGCTGGCCAAATATCTGCATCTCTTAGGATGGCCTAATGCAAATCAACCTATTGTTTAGCTGTCTCATTAAGCAAAGCTTCATGTATTGAAAGTAGAGATGTACTTTTTAGAACGATAAGGGGATGTAGCTCAGTGGTAGAGCGTATGCTTCGCATGTATGAGGTCCCGGGTTCAATCCCCGGCATCTCCATTCGGTTGTCCAAGAAAGGTCTGGCGAGTGCCATTTTGATCAAAATTAGGTCATGCAATGCTTTGGCCACCATCAGAATGCTAACTTTCGAACACGATAGAGAATTAAAACTATTGAAATTGTGTTGTCCTGGCCGAGTGGTTAAGGCGATGGACTAGAAATCCATTGGGGTCTCCCCGCGCAGGTTTGAATCCTGCCGTCAACGTTAGAGGTTAATCAATCCATACCTTTTCAGAAGCTGGTCAACACATGAGTATGGTATCTTTAGGCACTTGACAGCCACAGAATAGAAAAACATTGTTGTGTCACGACAAAGATTGAGGCCTGCCATCAACCGTTGGCCAGTTCTGCAATCTGTACGCAGACTATTTCTCTATGAAATGTATGGCACCGTTCTGCCAGTCAATGATTAAGCCAACTTTCATGTATCGGTTGCACACATGTACAATTGAAGTACTCTGTTTTTGGCTCATCTCTAAAGCTTCTCATGTAGGAGTGCTGAGGTCCGATCACTAAGATGTGATCAAAGCAAGCTGTGGTCAAGAGTGTAGGACTATTTCAAAATTTGATCACGCAACCTCAAACGTTGCACTCTGTTACTGTTATAACAACTGATAGACTTTAGGTCGATAAGCACCATTGTCCTGGCCAAGCGCTTAAGCTGATGCACTAGAAATCCATTGGATCCCCCTCTCCATGTTTGAAATCTGCCGCACCAGTTTACCACCTCTGCTTTTAGCAGGCAGGCCAAATATCTGCATCTCTTAGGATGGCCTAATGCAAATCAACCTATTGTTTAGCTGTCTCATTAAGCAAAGCTTCATATATTCAAAGTAGAGATGTATTTTTTAGTACGATAAGGGGATGTAGCTCAGTGGTAGAGCGTATGCTTCGCATGTATGAGGTCCCGGGTTCAATCCACGGCATCTCCATTCGGTTGTCCAAGAAAGGTCTGGCGAGTGCCATTTTGATCAAAATTAGGTCATGCAATGCTTTGGCCACCATCAGAATGCTAACGTTCGAACACGATAGAGAATAAAAACTATTGAAACTGTGTTGTCGTGGCCGAGTGGTTAAGGCGATGGACTAGAAATCCATTGGGGTCTCCCCGCGAAGGTTCGAATCCTGCCGTCAACGTTAGAGGTTAATCAATCCATACCTTTTCAGAAGCTGGTCAACACATGAGTATGGTATGTTTAGGCACTTGACAGCCACAGAATAGAAAAACATTGTTGTGTCACGACAAAGATTGAGGCCTGCCATCAACCGTTGGCCAGTTCTGCAATCTGTACGCAGACTATTTCTCTATGAAATGTATGGCACCGTACTGCCAGTCAATGATTAAGCCAACTTTCATGTATCGGTTGCACACATGTACAATTGAAGTACTCTGTTTTCGGCTCATCTCTAAAGCTTCTCATGTAGGAGTGCTGAGGTCCGATCACTAAGATGTGATCAAAGCAAGCTGTGGTCAAGAGTGTAGGACTATTTCAAAATTTGATCACGCAACCTCAAACGTTGCACTCTGTTACTGTTATAACAACTGATAGACTTTAGGTCGATAAGCACCATTGTCCTGGCCAAGCGCTTAAGCTGATGCACTAGAAATCCATTGGATCCCCCTCTCCATGTTTGAAATCTGCCGCACCAGTTTACCACCTCTGCTTTTAGCAGGCAGGCCAAATATCTGCATCTCTTAGGATGGCCTAATGCAAATCAACCTATTGTTTAGCTGTCTCATTAAGCAAAGCTTCATGTATTCAAAGTAGAGATGTACTTTTTAGAACGATAAGGGGATGTAGCTCAGTGGTAGAGTGTATGCTTTGCATGTATAAGGTCCTGGGTTCAATCCCCGGCATCTCCATTCGGTTGTCCAAGAAAGGTCTGGCGAGTGCTATTTTGATCAAAATTAGGTCATGCAATGCTTCACCTACCAAAAATGTTGCAGAATACTAACGTTCGAACAAGATAGAGAATTAAAACTATTAAAATTGTGTTGTCGTGGCCGAGTGGTTAAGGCGATGGACTAGAAATCCATTGGGGTCTCCCCGCGCAGGTTCGAATCCTGCCGTCAACGTTACAGGTTAATCAGTCCATACCTTTTCAAAAGCTTGTGCTGGTCAACACATGAGTATGGTATGTTTAGGCACTTGACAGCCACAGAATAGAAAATCATTCTTGTGTCACGACAAAGATTGAGGCCTGCCAACAACCGTTGGCCAGTTCTGCAATCTGTACGCAGACTATTTCTCTATGAAATGTATGGCACCGTACTGCCAGTCAATGATTAAGCAAACTTTCATGTATCGGTTGCACACATGTACAATTGAAGTACTCTGTTTTCGGCTCATCTCTAATGCTTCTCATGTAGGAGTGCTGAGGTCCGATCACTAAGATGTGATCAAAGCAAGCTGTGGTCAAGAGTGTAGGACTATTTCAAAATTTGATCACGCAACCTCAAACGTTTCAGTCTGTTACTGTTCTAACAACTGATAGACTTTAGGTCGATAAGCACCATTGTCCTGGCCAAGCGCTTAAGCTGATGCACTAGAAATCCATTGGATCCCCCTCTCCATGTTTGAAATCTGCCGCACCAGTTTAACACCTCTGCTTTTTGCAGGCAGGCCAAATATCTGCATCTCTTAGGATGGCCTAATGCAAATCAACCTATTGTTTAGCTGTCTCATTAAGCAAAGCTTCATGTATTGAAAGTAGAGATGTACTTTTTAGAACGATAAGGGGATGTAGCTCAGTGGTAGAGCGTATGCTTCGCATGTATGAGGTCCCGGGTTCAATCCCCGGCATCTCCATTCGGTTGTCCTAGAAAGGTCTGGCGAGTGCCATTTTGATCAAAATTAGGTCATGCAATGCTTCACCTACCAAAAATGTTGCAGAATACTAACGTTCGAACAAGATAGAGAATTAAAACTATTAAAATTGTGTTGTCGTGGCCGAGTGGTTAAGGCGATGGACTAGAAATCCATTGGGGTCTCCCCGCGCAGGTTCGAATCCTGCCGTCAACGTTAGAGGTTAATCAATCCATACCTTTTCAGAAGCTGGTCAACACATGAGTATGGTATGTTTAGGCACTTGACAGCCACAGAATAGAAAAACATTGTTGTGTCACGACAAAGATTGAGGCCTGCCATCAACCGTTGGCCAGTTCTGCAATCTGTACGCAGACTATTTCTCTATGAAATGTATGGCACCGTACTGCCAGTCAATGATTAAGCCAACTTTCATGTATCGGTTGCACACATGTACAATTGAAGTACTCTGTTTTCGGCTCATCTCTAATGCTTCTCATGTAGGAGTGCTGAGGTCCGATCACTAAGATGTGATCAAAGCAAGCTGTGGTCAAGAGTGTAGGACTATTTCAAAATTTGATCACGCAACCTCAAACGTTGCACTCTGTTACTGTTATAACAACTGATAGACTTTAGGTCGATAAGCACCATTGTCCTGGCCAAGCGCTTAAGCTGATGCACTAGAAATCCATTGGATCCCCCTCTCCATGTTTGAAATCTGCCGCACCAGTTTACCACCTCTGCTTTTAGCAGGCAGGCCAAATATCTGCATCTCTTAGGATGGCCTAATGCAAATCAACCTATTGTTTAGCTGTCTCATTAAGCAAAGCTTCATGTATTCAAAGTAGAGATGTACTTTTTAGAACGATAAGGGGATGTAGCTCAGTGGTAGAGCGTATGCTTCGCATGTATGAGGTCCCGGGTACAATCCCCGGCATCTCCGTTCGGTTGTCCAAGAAAGGTCTGGCGAGTGATATTTTGATCAAAATTAGGTCATGCAATGCTTCACCTAACAAAAATGTTGCAGAATACTAACGTTCGAACAAGATAGAGAATTAAAACTATTAAAATTGTGTTGTCGTGGCCGAGTGGTTAAGGCGATGGACTAGAAATCCATTGGGGTCTCCCCGCGCAGGTTCGAATCCTGCCGTCAACGTTACAGGTTAATCAGTCCATACCTTTTCAAAAGCTTGTGCTGGTCAACACATGAGTATGGTATGTTTAGGCACTTGACAGCCACAGAATAGAAAATCATTCTTGTGTCACGACAAAGATTGAGGCCTGCCAACAACCGTTGGCCAGTTCTGCAATCTGTACGCAGACTATTTCTCTATGAAATGTATGGCACCGTACTGCCAGTCAATGATTAAGCAAACTTTCATGTATCGGTTGCACACATGTACAATTGAAGTACTCTGTTTTCGGCTCATCTCTAATGCTTCTCATGTAGGAGTGCTGAGGTCCGATCACTAAGATGTGATCAAAGCAAGCTGTGGTCAAGAGTGTAGGACTATTTCAAAATTTGATCACGCAACCTCAAACGTTTCAGTCTGTTACTGTTCTAACAACTGATAGACTTTAGGTCGATAAGCACCATTGTCCTGGCCAAGCGCTTAAGCTGATGCACTAGAAATCCATTGGATCCCCCTCTCCATGTTTGAAATCTGCCGCACCAGTTTAACACCTCTGCTTTTAGCAGGCAGGCCAAATATCTGCATCTCTTAGTATGGCCTAATGCAAATCAACCTATTGTTTAGCTGTCTCATTAAGCAAAGCTTCATGTATTGAAAGTAGAGATGTACTTTTTAGAACGATAAGGGGATGTAGCTCAGTGGTAGAGCGTATGCTTCGCATGTATGAGGTCCCGGGTTCAATCCCCGGCATCTCCATTCGGTTGTCCAAGAAAGGTCTGGCGAGTGCCATTTTGATCAAAATTAGGTCATGCAATGCTTTGGCCACCATCAGAATGCTAACGTTCGAACACGATAGAGAATTAAAACTATTGAAACTGTGTTGTCGTGGCCGAGTGGTTAAGGCGATGGACTAGAAATCCATTGGGGTCTCCCCGCGCAGGTTCGAATCCTGTCGTCAACGTTAGAGGTTAATCAATCCATACCTTTTCAGAAGCTGGTCAACACATGAGTATGGTATGTTTAGGCACTTGACAGCCACAGAATAGAAAAACATTGTTGTGTCACGACAAAGATTGAGGCCTGCCATCAACCGTTGGCCAGTTCTGCAATCTGTACGCAGACTATTTCTCTATGAAATGTATGGCACCGTACTGCCAGTCAATGATTAAGCCAACTTTCATGTATTGGTTGCACACATGTACAATTGAAGTACTCTGTTTTCGGCTCATCTCTAAAGCTTGTCATGTAGGAGTGCTGAGGTCCGATCACTAAGATGTGATCAAAGCAAGCTGTGGTCAAGAGTGTAGGACTATTTCAAAATTTGATCACGCAACCTCAAACGTTGCACTCTGTTACTGTTATAACAACTGATAGACTTTAGGTCGATAAGCACCATTGTCCTGGCCAAGCGCTTAAGCTGATGCACTAGAAATCCATTGGATCCCCCTCTCCATGTTTGAAATCTGCCGCACCAGTTTACCACCTCTGCTTTTAGCAGGCAGGCCAAATATCTGCATCTCTTAGGATGGCCTAATGCAAATCAACCTATTGTTTAGCTGTCTCATTAAGCAAAGCTTCATGTATTCAAAGTAGAGATGTACTTTTTCGAACGTTAAGGGGATGTAGCTCAGTGGTAGAGTGTATGCTTTGCATGTATAAGGTCCTGGGTTCAATCCCCGGCATCTCCATTCGGTTGTCCAAGAAAGGTCTGGCGAGTGCTATTTTGATCAAAATTAGGTCATGCAATGCTTCACCTACCAAAAATGTTGCAGAATACTAACGTTCGAACAATATAGAGAATTAAAACTATTAAAATTGTGTTGTCGTGGGCGAGTGGTTAAGGCGATGGACTAGAAATCCATTGGGGTCTCCCCGCGCAGGTTCGAATCCTGCCGTCAACGTTACAGGTTAATCAGTCCATACCTTTTCAAAAGCTTGTGCTGGTCAACACATGAGTATGGTATGTTTAGGCACTTGACAGCCACAGAATAGAAAATCATTCTTGTGTCACGACAAAGATTGAGGCCCGCCAACAACCGTTGGCCAGTTCTGCAATCTGTACGCAGACTATTTCTCTATGAAATGTATGGCACCGTACTGCCAGTCAATGATTAAGCAAACTTTCATGTATCGGTTGCACACATGTACAATTGAAGAACTCTGTTTTCGGCTCATCTCTAAAGCTTGTCATGTAGGAGTGCTGAGGTCCGATCACTAAGATGTGATCAAAGCAAGCTGTGGTCAAGAGTGTAGGACTATTTCAAAATTTGATCACGCAACCTCAAACGTTTCAGTCTGTTACTGTTCTAACAACTGATAGACTTTAGGTCGATAAGCACCATTGTCCTGGCCAAGCGCTTAAGCTGATGCACTAGAAATCCATTGGATCCCCCTCTCCATGTTTGAAATCTGCCGCACCAGTTTACCACCTCTGCTTTTAGCAGGCAGGCCAAATATCTGCATCTCTTAGGATGGCCTAATGCAAATCAACCTATTGTTTAGCTGTCTCATTAAGCAAAGCTTCATGTATTCAAAGTAGAGATGTACTTTTTAGAACGATAAGGGGATGTAGCTCAGTGGTAGAGCGTATGCTTCGCATGTATGAGGTCCCGGGTTCAATCCCCGGCATCTCCATTCGGTTGTCCTAGAAAGGTCTGGGGAGTGCCATTTTGATCAAAATTAGGTCATGCAATGCTTTGGCCACCATCAGAATGCTAACGTTCCAACACGATAGAGAATTAAAACTATTGAAACTGTGTTGTCGTGGCCGAGTGGTTAAGGCGATGGACTAGAAATCCATTGGGGTCTCCCCGCGCAGGTTCGAATCCTGTCGTCAACGTTAGAGGTTAATCAATCCATACCTTTTCAGAAGCTGGTCAACACATGAGTATGGTATGTTTAGGCACTTGACAGCCACAGAATAGAAAAACATTGTTGTGTCACGACAAAGATTGAGGCCTGCCATCAACCGTTGGCCAGTTCTGCAATCTGTACGCAGACTATTTCTCTATGAAATGTATGGCACCGTACTGCCAGTCAATGATTAAGCCAACTTTCATGTATTGGTTGCACACATGTACAATTGAAGTACTCTGTTTTCGGCTCATCTCTAAAGCTTCTCATGTAGGAGTGCTGAGGTCCGATCACTAAGATGTGATCAAAGCAAGCTGTGGTCAAGAGTGTAGGACTATTTCAAAATTTGATCACGCAACCTCAAACGTTGCACTCTGTTACTGTTATAACAACTGATAGACTTTAGGTCGATAAGCACCATTGTCCTGGCCAAGCGCTTAAGCTGATGCACTAGAAATCCATTGGATCCCCCTCTCCATGTTTGAAATCTGCCGCACCAGTTTACCACCTCTGCTTTTAGCAGGCAGGCCAAATATCTGCATCTCTTAGGATGGCCTAATGCAAATCAACCTATTGTTTAGCTGTCTCATTAAGCAAAGCTTCATGTATTCAAAGTAGAGATGTACTTTTTAGAACGTTAAGGGGATGTAGCTCAGTGGTAGAGTGTATGCTTTGCATGTATAAGGTCCTGGTTTCAATCCCCGGCATCTCCATTCGGTTGTCCAAGAAAGGTCTGGCGAGTGCTATTTTGATCAAAATTAGGTCATGCAATGCTTCACCTACCAAAAATGTTGCAGAATACTAACGTTCGAACAATATAGAGAATTAAAACTATTAAAATTGTGTTGTCGTGGGCGAGTGGTTAAGGCGATGGACTAGAAATCCATTGGGGTCTCCCCGCGCAGGTTCGAATCCTGCCGTCAACGTTACAGGTTAATCAGTCCATACCTTTTCAAAAGCTTGTGCTGGTCAACACATGAGTATGGAATGTTTAGGCACTTGACAGCCACAGAATAGAAAATCATTCTTGTGTCACGACAAAGATTGAGGCCCGCCAACAACCGTTGGCCAGTTCTGCAATCTGTACGCAGACTATTTCTCTATGAAATGTATGGCACCGTACTGCCAGTCAATGATTAAGCAAACTTTCATGTATCGGTTGCACACATGTACAATTGAAGAACTCTGTTTTCGGCTCATCTCTAAAGCTTGTCATGTAGGAGTGCTGAGGTCCGATCACTAAGATGTGATCAAAGCAAGCTGTGGTCAAGAGTGTAGGACTATTTCAAAATTTGATCACGCAACCTCAAACGTTTCAGTCTGTTACTGTTCTAACAACTGATAGACTTTAGGTCGATAAGCACCATTGTCCTGGCCAAGCGCTTAAGCTGATGCACTAGAAATCCATTGGATCCCCCTCTCCATGTTTGAAATCTGCCGCACCAGTTTACCACCTCTGCTTTTAGCAGGCAGGCCAAATATCTGCATCTCTTAGGATGGCCTAATGCAAATCAACCTATTGTTTAGCTGTCTCATTAAGCAAAGCTTCATGTATTCAAAGTAGAGATGTACTTTTTAGAACGATAAGGGGATGTAGCTCAGTGGTAGAGCGTATGCTTCGCATGTATGAGGTCCCGGGTTCAATCCCCGGCATCTCCATTCGGTTGTCCTAGAAAGGTCTGGGGAGTGCCATTTTGATCAAAATTAGGTCATGCAATGCTTTGGCCACCATCAGAATGCTAACGTTCCAACACGATAGAGAATTAAAACTATTGAAACTGTGTTGTCGTGGCCGAGTGGTTAAGGCGATGGACTAGAAATCCATTGGGGTCTCCCCGCGCAGGTTCGAATCCTGTCGTCAACGTTAGAGGTTAATCAATCCATACCTTTTCAGAAGCTGGTCAACACATGAGTATGGTATGTTTAGGCACTTGACAGCCACAGAATAGAAAAACATTGTTGTGTCACGACAAAGATTGAGGCCTGCCATCAACCGTTGGCCAGTTCTGCAATCTGTACGCAGACTATTTCTCTATGAAATGTATGGCACCGTACTGCCAGTCAATGATTAAGCCAACTTTCATGTATTGGTTGCACACATGTACAATTGAAGTACTCTGTTTTCGGCTCATCTCTAAAGCTTCTCATGTAGGAGTGCTGAGGTCCGATCACTAAGATGTGATCAAAGCAAGCTGTGGTCAAGAGTGTAGGACTATTTCAAAATTTGATCACGCAACCTCAAACGTTGCACTCTGTTACTGTTATAACAACTGATAGACTTTAGGTCGATAAGCACCATTGTCCTGGCCAAGCGCTTAAGCTGATGCACTAGAAATCCATTGGATCCCCCTCTCCATGTTTGAAATCTGCCGCACCAGTTTACCACCTCTGCTTTTAGCAGGCAGGCCAAATATCTGCATCTCTTAGGATGGCCTAATGCAAATCAACCTATTGTTTAGCTGTCTCATTAAGCAAAGCTTCATGTATTCAAAGTAGAGATGTACTTTTTAGAACGTTAAGGGGATGTAGCTCAGTGGTAGAGTGTATGCTTTGCATGTATAAGGTCCTGGTTTCAATCCCCGGCATCTCCATTCGGTTGTCCAAGAAAGGTCTGGCGAGTGCTATTTTGATCAAAATTAGGTCATGCAATGCTTCACCTACCAAAAATGTTGCAGAATACTAACGTTCGAACAATATAGAGAATTAAAACTATTAAAATTGTGTTGTCGTGGGCGAGTGGTTAAGGCGATGGACTAGAAATCCATTGGGGTCTCCCCGCGCAGGTTCGAATCCTGCCGTCAACGTTACAGGTTAATCAGTCCATACCTTTTCAAAAGCTTGTGCTGGTCAACACATGAGTATGGAATGTTTAGGCACTTGACAGCCACAGAATAGAAAATCATTCTTGTGTCACGACAAAGATTGAGGCCCGCCAACAACCGTTGGCCAGTTCTGCAATCTGTACGCAGACTATTTCTCTATGAAATGTATGGCACTGTACTGCCAGTCAATGATTAAGCAAACTTTCATGTATCGGTTGCACACATGTACAATTGAAGTACTCTGTTTTCGGCTCATCTCTAAAGCTTCTCATGTAGGAGTGCTGAGGTCCGATCACTAAGATGTGATCAAAGCAAGCTGTGGTCAAGAGTGTAGGACTATTTCAAAATTTGATCACGCAACCTCAAACGTTGCACTCTGTTACTGTTATAACAACTGATAGACTTTAGGTCGATAAGCACCATTGTCCTGGCCAAGCGCTGATGCACTAGAAATCCATTGGATCCCCCTCTCCATGTTTGAAATCTGCCGCACCAGTTTACCACCTCTGCTTTTAGCAGGCAGGCCAAATATCTGCATATCTTAGGATGGCCTAATGCAAATCAACCTATTGTTTAGCTGTCTCATTAAGCAAAGCTTCATGTATTCAAAGTAGAGATGTACTTTTTAGAACGATAAGGGGATGTAGCTCAGTGGTAGAGCGTATGCTTCGCATGTATGAGGTCCCGGGTTCAATCCCCGACATCTCCATTCGGTTATCAAAGAAAGGTCTGGCGAGTGCCATTTTGATCAAAATTAGGTCATGCAATGCTTTGGCCACCATCAGAATGCTAACGTTCGAACACGATAGAGAATTAAAACTATTGAAACTGTGTTGTCGTGGCCGAGTGGTTAAGGCGATGGACTAGAAATCCATTGGGGTCTCCCCGCGCAGGTTCGAATCCTGCCGTCAACGTTAGAGGTTAATCAATCCATACCTTTTCAGAAGCTGGTCAACACATGAGTATGGTATGTTTAGGCACTTGACAGCCACAGAATAGAAAAACATTGTTGTGTCACGACAAAGATTGAGGCCTGCCATCAACCGTTGGCCAGTTCTGCAATCTGTACGCAGACTATTTCTCTATGAAATGTATGGCACCGTACTGCCAGTCAATGATTAAGCCAACTTTCATGTATTGGTTGCACACATGTACAATTGAAGTACTCTGTTTTCGGCTCATCTCTAAAGCTTCTCATGTAGGAGTGCTGAGGTCCGATCACTAAGATGTGATCAAAGCAAGCTGTGGTCAAGAGTGTAGGACTATTTCAAAATTTGATCACGCAACCTCAAACGTTGCACTCTGTTACTGTTATAACAACTGATAGACTTTAGGTCGATAAGCACCATTGTCCTGGCCAAGCGCTTAAGCTGATGCACTAGAAATCCATTGGATCCCCCTCTCCATGTTTGAAATCTGCCGCACCAGTTTACCACCTCTGCTTTTAGCAGGCAGGCCAAATATCTGCATCTCTTAGGATGGCCTAATGCAAATCAACCTATTGTTTAGCTGTCTCATTAAGCAAAGCTTCATGTATTCAAAGTAGAGATGTACTTTTTAGAACGTTAAGGGGATGTAGCTCAGTGGTAGAGTGTATGCTTTGCATGTATAAGGTCCTGGTTTCAATCCCCGGCATCTCCATTCGGTTGTCCAAGAAAGGTCTGGCGAGTGCTATTTTGATCAAAATTAGGTCATGCAATGCTTCACCTACCAAAAATGTTGCAGAATACTAACGTTCGAACAATATAGAGAATTAAAACTATTAAAATTGTGTTGTCGTGGGCGAGTGGTTAAGGCGATGGACTAGAAATCCATTGGGGTCTCCCCGCGCAGGTTCGAATCCTGCCGTCAACGTTACAGGTTAATCAGTCCATACCTTTTCAAAAGCTTGTGCTGGTCAACACATGAGTATGGTATGTTTAGGCACTTGACAGCCACAGAATAGAAAATCATTCTTGTGTCACGACAAAGATTGAGGCCCGCCAACAACCGTTGGCCAGTTCTGCAATCTGTACGCAGACTATTTCTCTATGAAATGTATGGCACTGTACTGCCAGTCAATGATTAAGCAAACTTTCATGTATCGGTTGCACACATGTACAATTGAAGTACTCTGTTTTCGGCTCATCTCTAAAGCTTCTCATGTAGGAGTGCTGAGGTCCGATCACTAAGATGTGATCAAAGCAAGCTGTGGTCAAGAGTGTAGGACTATTTCAAAATTTGATCACGCAACCTCAAACGTTGCACTCTGTTACTGTTATAACAACTGATAGACTTTAGGTCGATAAGCACCATTGTCCTGGCCAAGCGCTGATGCACTAGAAATCCATTGGATCCCCCTCTCCATGTTTGAAATCTGCCGCACCAGTTTACCACCTCTGCTTTTAGCAGGCAGGCCAAATATCTGCATATCTTAGGATGGCCTAATGCAAATCAACCTATTGTTTAGCTGTCTCATTAAGCAAAGCTTCATGTATTCAAAGTAGAGATGTACTTTTTAGAACGATAAGGGGATGTAGCTCAGTGGTAGAGCGTATGCTTCGCATGTATGAGGTCCCGGGTTCAATCCCCGACATCTCCATTCGGTTATCAAAGAAAGGTCTGGCGAGTGCCATTTTGATCAAAATTAGGTCATGCAATGCTTTGGCCACCATCAGAATGCTAACGTTCGAACACGATAGAGAATTAAAACTATTGAAACTGTGTTGTCGTGGCCGAGTGGTTAAGGCGATGGACTAGAAATCCATTGGGGTCTCCCCGCGCAGGTTCGAATCCTGCCGTCAACGTTAGAGGTTAATCAATCCATACCTTTTCAGAAGCTGGTCAACACATGAGTATGGTATGTTTAGGCACTTGACAGCCACAGAATAGAAAAACATTGTTGTGTCACGACAAAGATTGAGGCCTGCCATCAACCGTTGGCCAGTTCTGCAATCTGTACGCAGACTATTTCTCTATGAAATGTATGGCACCGTACTGCCAGTCAATGATTAAGCCAACTTTCATGTATTGGTTGCACACATGTACAATTGAAGTACTCTGTTTTCGGCTCATCTCTAAAGCTTCTCATGTAGGAGTGCTGAGGTCCGATCACTAAGATGTGATCAAAGCAAGCTGTGGTCAAGAGTGTAGGACTATTTCAAAATTTGATCACGCAACCTCAAACGTTGCACTCTGTTACTGTTATAACAACTGATAGACTTTAGGTCGATAAGCACCATTGTCCTGGCCAAGCGCTTAAGCTGATGCACTAGAAATCCATTGGATCCCCCTCTCCATGTTTGAAATCTGCCGCACCAGTTTACCACCTCTGCTTTTAGCAGGCAGGCCAAATATCTGCATCTCTTAGGATGGCCTAATGCAAATCAACCTATTGTTTAGCTGTCTCATTAAGCAAAGCTTCATGTATTCAAAGTAGAGATGTACTTTTTAGAACGTTAAGGGGATGTAGCTCAGTGGTAGAGTGTATGCTTTGCATGTATAAGGTCCTGGTTTCAATCCCCGGCATCTCCATTCGGTTGTCCAAGAAAGGTCTGGCGAGTGCTATTTTGATCAAAATTAGGTCATGCAATGCTTCACCTACCAAAAATGTTGCAGAATACTAACGTTCGAACAATATAGAGAATTAAAACTATTAAAATTGTGTTGTCGTGGGCGAGTGGTTAAGGCGATGGACTAGAAATCCATTGGGGTCTCCCCGCGCAGGTTCGAATCCTGCCGTCAACGTTACAGGTTAATCAGTCCATACCTTTTCAAAAGCTTGTGCTGGTCAACACATGAGTATGGTATGTTTAGGCACTTGACAGCCACAGAATAGAAAATCATTCTTGTGTCACGACAAAGATTGAGGCCCGCCAACAACCGTTGGCCAGTTCTGCAATCTGTACGCAGACTATTTCTCTATGAAATGTATGGCACTGTACTGCCAGTCAATGATTAAGCAAACTTTCATGTATCGGTTGCACACATGTACAATTGAAGTACTCTGTTTTCGGCTCATCTCTAAAGCTTCTCATGTAGGAGTGCTGAGGTCCGATCACTAAGATGTGATCAAAGCAAGCTGTGGTCAAGAGTGTAGGACTATTTCAAAATTTGATCACGCAACCTCAAACGTTTCAGTCTGTTACTGTTCTAACAACTGATAGACTTTAGGTCGATAAGCACCATTGTCCTGGCCAAGCGCTGATGCACTAGAAATCCATTGGATCCCCCTCTCCATGTTTGAAATCTGCCGCACCAGTTTACCACCTCTGCTTTTAGCAGGCAGGCCAAATATCTGCATATCTTAGGATGGCCTAATGCAAATCAACCTATTGTTTAGCTGTCTCATTAAGCAAAGCTTCAAGTATTCAAAGTAGAGATGTACTTTTTAGAACGATAAGGGGATGTAGCTCAGTGGTAGAGCGTATGCTTCGCATGTATGAGGTCCCGGGTTCAATCCCAGACATCTCCATTCGGTTATCAAAGAAAGGTCTGGCGAGTGCCATTTTGATCAAAATTAGGTCATGCAATGCTTTGGCCACCATCAGAATGCTAACGTTCGAACACGATAGAGAATTAAAACTATTGAAACTGTGTTGTCGTGGCCGAGTGGTTAAGGCGATGGACTAGAAATCCATTGGGGTCTCCCCGCGCAGGTTCGAATCCTGCCGTCAACGTTAGAGGTTAATCAATCCATACCTTTTCAGAAGCTGGTCAACACATGAGTATGGTATGTTTAGGCACTTGACAGCCACAGAATAGAAAAACATTGTTGTGTCACGACAAAGATTGAGGCCTGCCATCAACCGTTGGCCAGTTCTGCAATCTGTACGCAGACTATTTCTCTATGAAATGTATGGCACCGTACTGCCAGTCAATGATTAAGCAAACTTTCATGTATCGGTTGCACACATGTACAATTGAAGTACTCTGTTTTCGGCTCATCTCTAAAGCTTCTCATGTAGGAGTGCTGAGGTCCGATCACTAAGATGTGATCAAAGCAAGCTGTGGTCAAGAGTGTAGGACTATTTCAAAATTTGATCACGCAACCTCAAACGTTGCACTCTGTTACTGTTATAACAACTGATAGACTTTAGGTCGATAAGCACCATTGTCCTGGCCAAGCGCTTACGCTGATGCACTAGAAATCCATTGGATCCCCCTCTCCATGTTTGAAATCTGCCGCACCAGTTTACCACCTCTGCTTTTAGCAGGCAGGCCAAATATCTGCATCTCTTAGGATGGCCTAATGCAACTCAACCTATTGTTTAGCTGTCTCATCAAGCAAAGCTTCATGTATTAATAGTAGAGATGTACTTTTTAGAACGATAAGGGGATGTAGCTCAGTGGTAGAGTGTATGCTTCGCATGTATGAGGTCCCGGGTTCAATCCCCGGCATCTCCATTCGGTTGTCCAAGAAAGGTCTGGCGAGTGCCATTTTGATCAAAATTAGGTCATGCAATGCTTTGGCCACCATCAGAATGCTAACGTTCGAACACGATAGAGAATTAAAACTATTGAAACTGTGTTGTCGTGGCCGAGTGGTTAAGGCGATGGACTAGAAATCCATTGGGATCTCCCCGCGCAGGTTCGAATCCTGCCGTCAACGTTAGAGGTTAATCAATCCATACCTTTTCAGAAGCTGGTCAACACATGAGTATGGTATGTTTAGGCACTTGACAGCCACAGAATAGAAAAACATTGTTGTGTCACGACAAAGATTGAGGCCTGCCATCAACCGTTGGCCAGTTCTGCAATCTGTACGCAGACTATTTCTCTATGAAATGTATGGCACCGTACTGCCAGTCAATGATTAAGCCAACTTTCATGTATCGGTTGCACACATGTACAATTGAAGTACTCTGTTTTCGGCTCATCTCTAAAGCTTCTCATGTAGGAGTGCTGAGGTCCGATCACTAAGATGTGATCAAAGCAAGCTGTGGTCAAGAGTGTAGGACTATTTCAAAATTTGATCACGCAACCTCAAACGTTGCACTCTGTTACTGTTATAACAACTGATAGACTTTAGGTCGATAAGCACCATTGTCCTGGCCAAGCGCTTACGCTGATGCACTAGAAATCCATTGGATCCCCCTCTCCATGTTTGAAATCTGCCGCACCAGTTTACCACCTCTGCTTTTAGCAGGCAGGCCAAATATCTGCATCTCTTAGGATGGCCTAATGCAAATCAACCTATTGTTTAGCTGTCTCATTAAGCAAAGCTTCATGTATTCAAAGTAGAGATGTACGTTTTAGAACGTTAAGGGGATGTAGCTCAGTGGTAGAGTGTATGCTTTGCATGTATAAGGTCCTGGGTTCAATCCCCGGCATCTCCATTCGGTTGTCCAAGAAAGGTCTGGCGAGTGATATTTTGATCAAAATTAGGTCATGCAATGCTTCACCTACCAAAAATGTTGCAGAATACTAACGTTCGAACAAGATAGAGAATTAAAACTATTAAAATTGTGTTGTCGTGGCCGAGTGGTTAAGGCGATGGACTAGAAATCCATTGGGGTCTCCCCGCGCAGGTTCGAATCCTGCCGTCAACGTTACAGGTTAATCAGTCCATACCTTTTCAAAAGCTTGTGCTGGTCAACACATGAGTATGGTATGTTTAGGCACTTGACAGCCACAGAATAGAAAATCATTCTTGTGTCACGACAAAGATTGAGGCCTGCCAACAACCGTTTGCCAGTTCTGCAATCTGTACGCAGACTATTTCTCTATGAAATGTATGGCACCGTACTGCCAGTCAATGATTAAGCAAACTTTCATGTATCGGTTGCACACATGTACAATTGAAGTACTCTGTTTTCGGCTAATCTCTAAAGCTTCTCATGTAGGAGTGCTGAGGTCCGATCACTAAGATGTGATCAAAGCAAGCTGTGGTCAAGAGTGTAGGACTATTTCAAAATTTGATCACGCAACCTCAAACGTTTCAGTCTGTTACTGTTCTAACAACTGATAGACTTTAGGTCGATAAGCACCATTGTCCTGGCCAAGCGCTTAAGCTGATGCACTAGAAATCCATTGGATCCCCCTCTCCATGTTTGAAATCTGCCGCACCAGTTTACCACCTCTGCTTTTAGCAGGCAGGCCAAATATCTGCATCTCTTAGCATGGCCTAGTGCAAATTAACCTATTGTTTAGCTGTCTCATTAAGCAAAGCTTCAGGTATTCATAGCAGAGATGTACTTTTTAGAAAAATAAGGGGATGTACCTCAGTGGTAGAGCGTATGTTTCGCATGTATGAGGCCATGGGTTCATTCCCCGGCATCTCTATTCGGTTGTCCAAGAAAGGTCTGGCGAGTGCTATTTTGATCAAAATTAGGTCATGCAATGCTTTACCTACCAAAAATGTTGCAGAATGCTAACGTTCGAACAAGATAGAGAATTAAAACTATTAAAATTGTGTTGTCGTGGCCGAGTGGTTAAGGCGATGGACTAGAAATCCATTGGGGTCTCCCCGCGCAGGTTCGAATCCTGCCGTCAACGTAACAGGTTAATCAGTCCATACCTTTTCAAAAGCTTGTGCTGGTCAACACATGAGTATGGTATGTTTAGGCACTTGACAGCCACAGAATAGAAAATCATTCTTGTGTCACGACAAAGATTGAGGCCTGCCAACAACCGTTGGCCAGTTCTGCAATCTGTACGCAGACTATTTCTCTATGAAATGTATGGCACCGTACTGCCAGTCAATGATTAAGCCAACTTTCATGTATCGGTTGCACACATGTACAATTGAAGTACTCTGTTTTCGGCTCATCTCTAAAGCTTCTCATGTAGGAGTGCTGAGGTCCGATCACTAAGATGTGATCAAAGCAAGCTGTGGTCAAGAGTGTAGGACTATTTCAAAATTTGATCACGCAACCTCAAACGTTGCACTCTGTTACTGTTATAACAACTGATAGACTTTAGGTCGATAAGCACCATTGTCCTGGCCAAGCGCTTACCCTGATGCACTAGAAATCCATTGGATCCCCCTCTCCATGTTTGAAATCTGCCGCACCAGTTTACCACCTCTGCTTTTAGCAGGCAGGCCAAATATCTGCATCTCTTAGGATGGCCTAATGCAAATCAACCTATTGTTTAGCTGTCTCATTAAGCAAAGCTTCATGTATTCAAAGTAGAGATGTACGTTTTAGAACGTTAAGGGGATGTAGCTCAGTGGTAGAGTGTATGCTTTGCATGTATAAGGTCCTGGGTTCAATCCCCGGCATCTCCATTCGGTTGTCCAAGAAAGGTCTGGCGAGTGTTATTTTGATCAAAATTAGGTCATGCAATACTTCACCTACCAAAAATGTTGCAGAATACTAACGTTCGAACAAGATAGAGAATTAAAACTATTAAAATTGTGTTGTCGTGGCCGAGTGGTTAAGGTGATGGACTAGAAATCCATTGGGGTCTCCCCGCGCAGGTTCGAATCCTGCCGTCAACGTTACAGGTTAATCAGTCCATACCTTTTCAAAAGCTTGTGCTGGTCAACACATGAGTATGGTATGTTTAGGCACTTGACAGCCACAGAATAGAAAATCATTCTTGTGTCACGACAAAGATTGAGGCCTGCCAACAACCGTTGGCCAGTTCTGCAATCTGTACGCAGACTATTTCTCTATGAAATGTATGGCACCGTACTGCCAGTCAATGATTAAGCAAACTTTCATGTATCGGTTGCACACATGTACAATTGAAGTACTCTGTTTTCGGCTCATCTCTAAAGCTTCTCATGTAGGAGTGCTGAGGTCCGATCACTAAGATGTGATCAAAGCAAGCTGTGGTCAAGAGTGTAGGACTATTTCAAAATTTGATCACGCAACCTCAAACGTTTCAGTCTGTTACTGTTCTAACAACTGATAGACTTTGAAATCTGCCGCACCAGTTTACCACCTCTGCTTTTAGCAGGCAGGCCAAATATCTGCATCTCTTAGGATGGCCTAATGCAAATCAACTTATTGTTTAGCTGTCTCATTAAGCAAAGCTTCATGTATTCAAAGTAGAGATGTACTTTTTAGAATGATAAGGCGATGTAGCTCAGTGGTAGAGCGTATGCTTCGCATGTATGAGGTCCCGGGTTCAATCCCCGGCATCTCCATTCGGTTGTCCAAGAAAGGTCTGGCGAGTGACATTCTGATCAAAATTAGGTCATGCAATGCTTTTGCCACCATCAGAATGCTAACGTTCGAACACGATAGAGAATTAAAACTATTGAAACTGTGTTGTCGTGGCCGAGTGGTTAAGGCGATGGACTAGAAATCCATTGGGATCTCCCCGCGCAGGTTCGAATCCTGCCGTCAACGTTAGAGGTTAATCAATCCATACCTTTTCAGAAGCTGGTCAACACATGAGTATGGTATGTTTAGGCACTTGACAGCCACAGAATAGAAAAACATTGTTGTGTCACGACAAAGATTGAGGCCTGCCATCAACCGTTGGCCAGTTCTGCAATCTGTACGCAGACTATTTCTCTATGAAATGTATGGCACCGTACTGCCAGTCAATGATTAAGCCAACTTTCATGTATCGGTTGCACACATGTACAATTGAAGTACTCTGTTTTCGGCTCATCTCTAAAGCTTCTCATGTAGGAGTGCTGAGGTCCGATCACTAAGATGTGATCAAAGCAAGCTGTGGTCAAGAGTGTAGGACTATTTCAAAATTTGATCACGCAACCTCAAACGTTGCACTCTGTTACTGTTATAACAACTGATAGACTTTAGGTCGATAAGCACCATTGTCCTGGCCAAGCGCTTACGCTGATGCACTAGAAATCCATTGGATCCCCCTCTCCATGTTTGAAATCTGCCGCACCAGTTTACCACCTCTGCTTTTAGCAGGCAGGCCAAATATCTGCATCTCTTAGGATGGCCTAATGCAAATCAACCTATTGTTTAGCTGTCTCATTAAGCAAAGCTTCATGTATTCAAAGTAGAGATGTACGTTTTAGAACGTTAAGGGGATGTAGCTCAGTGGTAGAGTGTATGCTTTGCATGTATAAGGTCCTGGGTTCAATCCCCGGCATCTCCATTCGGTTGTCCAAGAAAGGTCTGGCGAGTGATATTTTGATCAAAATTAGGTCATGCAATGCTTCACCTACCAAAAATGTTGCAGAATACTAACGTTCGAACAAGATAGAGAATTAAAACTATTAAAATTGTGTTGTCGTGGCCGAGTGGTTAAGGCGATGGACTAGAAATCCATTGGGGTCTCCCCGCGCAGGTTCGAATCCTGCCGTCAACGTTACAGGTTAATCAGTCCATACCTTTTCAAAAGCTTGTGCTGGTCAACACATGAGTATGGTATGTTTAGGCACTTGACAGCCACAGAATAGAAAATCATTCTTGTGTCACGACAAAGATTGAGGCCTGCCAACAACCGTTGGCCAGTTCTGCAATCTGTACGCAGACTATTTCTCTATGAAATGTATGGCACCGTACTGCCAGTCAATGATTAAGCAAACTTTCATGTATCGGTTGCACACATGTACAATTGAAGTACTCTGTTTTCGGCTAATCTCTAAAGCTTCTCATGTAGGAGTGCTGAGGTCCGATCACTAAGATGTGATCAAAGCAAGCTGTGGTCAAGAGTGTAGGACTATTTCAAAATTTGATCACGCAACCTCAAACGTTTCAGTCTGTTACTGTTCTAACAACTGATAGACTTTAGGTCGATAAGCACCATTGTCCTGGCCAAGCGCTTAAGCTGATGCACTAGAAATCCATTGGATCCCCCTCTCCATGTTTGAAATCTGCCGCACCAGTTTACCACCTCTGCTTTTAGCAGGCAGGCCAAATATCTGCATCTCTTAGCATGGCCTAGTGCAAATTAACCTATTGTTTAGCTGTCTCATTAAGCAAAGCTTCAGGTATTCATAGCAGAGATGTACTTTTTAGAAAAATAAGGGGATGTACCTCAGTGGTAGAGCGTATGTTTCGCATGTATGAGGCCATGGGTTCATTCCCCGGCATCTCTATTCGGTTGTCCAAGAAAGGTCTGGCGAGTGCTATTTTGATCAAAATTAGGTCATGCAATGCTTTACCTACCAAAAATGTTGCAGAATGCTAACGTTCGAACAAGATAGAGAATTAAAACTATTAAAATTGTGTTGTCGTGGCCGAGTGGTTAAGGCGATGGACTAGAAATCCATTGGGGTCTCCCCGCGCAGGTTCGAATCCTGCCGTCAACGTTACAGGTTAATCAGTCCATACCTTTTCAAAAGCTTGTGCTGGTCAACACATGAGTATGGTATGTTTAGGCACTTGACAGCCACAGAATAGAAAATCATTCTTGTGTCACGACAAAGATTGAGGCCTGCCAACAACCGTTGGCCAGTTCTGCAATCTGTACGCAGACTATTTCTCTATGAAATGTATGGCACCGTACTGCCAGTCAATGATTAAGCCAACTTTCATGTATCGGTTGCACACATGTACAATTGAAGTACTCTGTTTTCGGCTCATCTCTAAAGCTTCTCATGTAGGAGTGCTGAGGTCCGATCACTAAGATGTGATCAAAGCAAGCTGTGGTCAAGAGTGTAGGACTATTTCAAAATTTGATCACGCAACCTCAAACGTTGCACTCTGTTACTGTTATAACAACTGATAGACTTTAGGTCGATAAGCACCATTGTCCTGGCCAAGCGCTTACCCTGATGCACTAGAAATCCATTGGATCCCCCTCTCCATGTTTGAAATCTGCCGCACCAGTTTACCACCTCTGCTTTTAGCAGGCAGGCCAAATATCTGCATCTCTTAGGATGGCCTAATGCAAATCAACCTATTGTTTAGCTGTCTCATTAAGCAAAGCTTCATGTATTCAAAGTAGAGATGTACGTTTTAGAACGTTAAGGGGATGTAGCTCAGTGGTAGAGTGTATGCTTTGCATGTATAAGGTCCTGGGTTCAATCCCCGGCATCTCCATTCGGTTGTCCAAGAAAGGTCTGGCGAGTGTTATTTTGATCAAAATTAGGTCATGCAATACTTCACCTACCAAAAATGTTGCAGAATACTAACGTTCGAACAAGATAGAGAATTAAAACTATTAAAATTGTGTTGTCGTGGCCGAGTGGTTAAGGCGATGGACTAGAAATCCATTGGGGTCTCCCCGCGCAGGTTCGAATCCTGCCGTCAACGTTACAGGTTAATCAGTCCATACCTTTTCAAAAGCTTGTGCTGGTCAACACATGAGTATGGTATGTTTAGGCACTTGACAGCCACAGAATAGAAAATCATTCTTGTGTCACGACAAAGATTGAGGCCTGCCAACAACCGTTGGCCAGTTCTGCAATCTGTACGCAGACTATTTCTCTATGAAATGTATGGCACCGTACTGCCAGTCAATGATTAAGCAAACTTTCATGTATCGGTTGCACACATGTACAATTGAAGTACTCTGTTTTCGGCTCATCTCTAAAGCTTCTCATGTAGGAGTGCTGAGGTCCGATCACTAAGATGTGATCAAAGCAAGCTGTGGTCAAGAGTGTAGGACTATTTCAAAATTTGATCACGCAACCTCAAACGTTTCAGTCTGTTACTGTTCGAACAACTGATAGACTTTGAAATCTGCCGCACCAGTTTACCACCTCTGCTTTTAGCAGGCAGGCCAAATATCTGCATCTCTTAGGATGGCCTAATGCAAATCAACTTATTGTTTAGCTGTCTCATTAAGCAAAGCTTCATGTATTCAAAGTAGAGATGTACTTTTTAGAATGATAAGGCGATGTAGCTCAGTGGTAGAGCGTATGCTTCGCATGTATGAGGTCCCGGGTTCAATCCCCGGCATCTCCATTCGGTTGTCCAAGAAAGGTCTGGCGAGTGACATTCTGATCAAAATTAGGTCATGCAATGCTTTTGCCACCATCAGAATGCTAACGTTCGAACACGATAGAGAATTAAAACTATTGAAACTGTGTTGTCGTGGCCGAGTGGTTAAGGCGATGGACTAGAAATCCATTGGGATCTCCCCGCGCAGGTTCGAATCCTGCCGTCAACGTTAGAGGTTAATCAATCCATACCTTTTCAGAAGCTGGTCAACACATGAGTATGGTATGTTTAGGCACTTGACAGCCACAGAATAGAAAAACATTGTTGTGTCACGACAAAGATTGAGGCCTGCCATCAACCGTTGGCCAGTTCTGCAATCTGTACGCAGACTATTTCTCTATGAAATGTATGGCACCGTACTGCCAGTCAATGATTAAGCCAACTTTCATGTATCGGTTGCACACATGTACAATTGAAGTACTCTGTTTTCGGCTCATCTCTAAAGCTTCTCATGTAGGAGTGCTGAGGTCCGATCACTAAGATGTGATCAAAGCAAGCTGTGGTCAAGAGTGTAGGACTATTTCAAAATTTGATCACGCAACCTCAAACGTTGCACTCTGTTACTGTTATAACAACTGATAGACTTTAGGTCGATAAGCACCATTGTCCTGGCCAAGCGCTTACGCTGATGCACTAGAAATCCATTGGATCCCCCTCTCCATGTTTGAAATCTGCCGCACCAGTTTACCACCTCTGCTTTTAGCAGGCAGGCCAAATATCTGCATCTCTTAGGATGGCCTAATGCAAATCAACCTATTGTTTAGCTGTCTCATTAAGCAAAGCTTCATGTATTCAAAGTAGAGATGTACGTTTTAGAACGTTAAGGGGATGTAGCTCAGTGGTAGAGTGTATGCTTTGCATGTATAAGGTCCTGGGTTCAATCCCCGGCATCTCCATTCGGTTGTCCAAGAAAGGTCTGGCGAGTGATATTTTGATCAAAATTAGGTCATGCAATGCTTCACCTACCAAAAATGTTGCAGAATACTAACGTTCGAACAAGATAGAGAATTAAAACTATTAAAATTGTGTTGTCGTGGCCGAGTGGTTAAGGCGATGGACTAGAAATCCATTGGGGTCTCCCCGCGCAGGTTCGAATCCTGCCGTCAACGTTACAGGTTAATCAGTCCATACCTTTTCAAAAGCTTGTGCTGGTCAACACATGAGTATGGTATGTTTAGGCACTTGACAGCCACAGAATAGAAAATCATTCTTGTGTCACGACAAAGATTGAGGCCTGCCAACAACCGTTGGCCAGTTCTGCAATCTGTACGCAGACTATTTCTCTATGAAATGTATGGCACCGTACTGCCAGTCAATGATTAAGCAAACTTTCATGTATCGGTTGCACACATGTACAATTGAAGTACTCTGTTTTCGGCTAATCTCTAAAGCTTCTCATGTAGGAGTGCTGAGGTCCGATCACTAAGATGTGATCAAAGCAAGCTGTGGTCAAGAGTGTAGGACTATTTCAAAATTTGATCACGCAACCTCAAACGTTTCAGTCTGTTACTGTTCTAACAACTGATAGACTTTAGGTCGATAAGCACCATTGTCCTGGCCAAGCGCTTAAGCTGATGCACTAGAAATCCATTGGATCCCCCTCTCCATGTTTGAAATCTGCCGCACCAGTTTACCACCTCTGCTTTTAGCAGGCAGGCCAAATATCTGCATCTCTTAGCATGGCCTAGTGCAAATTAACCTATTGTTTAGCTGTCTCATTAAGCAAAGCTTCAGGTATTCATAGCAGAGATGTACTTTTTAGAAAAATAAGGGGATGTACCTCAGTGGTAGAGCGTATGTTTCGCATGTATGAGGCCATGGGTTCATTCCCCGGCATCTCTATTCGGTTGTCCAAGAAAGGTCTGGCGAGTGCTATTTTGATCAAAATTAGGTCATGCAATGCTTTACCTACCAAAAATGTTGCAGAATGCTAACGTTCGAACAAGATAGAGAATTAAAACTATTGAAAATGTGTTGTTGTAGGCCGAGTGGTTAAGGAGATGGACTAGAAATCCAATGGGGTCTCCCCGCGCAGGTTCGAATTCTGCAGTCAACGTTACAGGTTAATCATTCCATACCTTTTCAGAAGCTCGTGCTGGTCAACACATGAGTATGGTATGTTTAGGCACTTGACAGCCACAGAATAGAAAAACATTGTTGTGTCACGACAAAGATTGAGGCCTGCCAACAACCGTTGGCCAGTTCTGCAATCTGTACGCAGACTATTTCTCTATGAAATGTATGGCACCGTACTGCCAGTCAATGATTAAGCAAACTTTCATGTATCGGTTGCACACATGTACAATTGAAGTACTCGGTTTTCGGCTCATCTCTAAAGCTTCTCATGTAGGAGTGCTGAGGTCCGATCACTAAGATGTGATCAAAGCAAGCTGTGGTCAAGAGTGTAGGACTATTTCAAAATTTGATCACGCAACCTCAAACGTTGCAGTCTGTTACTGTTCTAACAACTGATAGACTTTAGGTCGATAAGCACCATTGTCCTGGCCAAGCGCTTAAGCTGATGCACTAGAAATCCATTGGATCCCCCTCTCCATGTTTGAAATCTGCCGCACCAGTTTACCACCTCTGCTTTTAGCAGGCAGGCCAAATATCTGCATCTCTTAGGATGGCCTAATGCAAATCAACCTATTGTTTAGCTGTCTCATTAAGCAAAGCTTCATGTATTCATAGTAGAGATGTACTTTTTAGAACGATAAGGGGATGTAGCTCAGTGGTAGAGCGTATGTTTCGCATTCAATTCAATTCAATTTTATTTGTATTGCCCTTAATCACCATAACAGTCTCAAAGGGCTTAAGAAGTCGAATATTTATGACACCCCCCTTTACCCAAGCATGTATGAGGCCACGGGTTCAATCCCCGGCATCTCTATTCGGTTGTCCAAGAAAGGTCTGGCGAGTGCCATTTTGATCAAAATTAGGTCATGCAATGCTTTACCTACCAAAAATGTTGCAGAATGCTAACGTTCGAACAAGATAGAGAAATAAAACTATTGAAAATGTGTTGTCGTGGGCGAGTGGTTAAGGCGATGGACTAGAAATCCAATGGGGTCTGCCCGCGCAGGTTCGAATTCTGCAGTCAACGTTACAGGTTAATCATTCCATACCTTTTCAGAAGCTCGTGCTGGTCAACACATAAATATGAGTGTGGTATGTTTAGGCACTTGACAGCCACAGAATAGAAAAACATTGTTGTGTCACGACAAAGATTGAGGCCTGCCAACAACCGTTGGCCAGTTCTGCAATCTGTACGCAGACTATTTCTCTATGAAATGTATGGCACCGTACTGCCAGTCAATGATTAAGCAAACTTTCATGTATCGGTTGCACACATGTACAATTGAAGTACTCTGTTTTCGGCTCATCTCTAAAGCTTGTCATGTAGGAGTGCTGAGGTCCGATCACTAAGATGTGATCAAAGCAAGCTGTGGTCAAGAGTGTAGGACTATTTCAAAATTTGATCACGCAACCTCAAACGTTTCAGTCTGTTACTGTTATAACAACTGATAGACTTTAGGTCGATAAGCACCATTGTCCTGGCCAAGCGCTTAAGCTGATGCACTAGAAATCCATTGGATCCCCCTCTCCATGTTTGAAATCTGCCGCACCAGTTTACCACCTCTGCTTTTAGCAGGCAGGCCAAATATCTGCATCTCTTAGGATGGCCTAATGCAAATCAACCTATTGTTTAGCTGTCTCATTAAGCAAAGCTTCATGTATTCATAGTAGAGATGTACTTTTTAGATCAATAAGGGGATGTAGCTCAGTGGTAGAGCGTATGCTTCGCATGTATGAGGTCCCGGGTTCAATCCCCGGCATCTCTATTCGGTAGTCCAAGAAAGGTCTGGCGAGTGACATTTTGATCAAAATTAGGTCATGCAATGCTTTGGCCACCATCAGAATGCTAACGTTCGAACAAGATAGAGAATTAACACTATTGAAACTGTGTTGTCGTGGCCGAGTGGTTAAGGCGATGGACTAGAAATCCGTGCGCAGGTTCGAATCCTGCCGTCAACATTACAGGTTAATCAGTCCATACCTTTTCAAAAGCTCGTGCTGGTCAACACATTAATATGAGTACGGTATGTTTAGGCACTTGACAGCCACAGAATAGTCACATTGTTGTGTCACGACAAAGATTGAGGCCTGCCAACAACCGTTGGCCAGTTCTGCAATCTGTACGCAGACTATTTCTCTATGAAATGTATGGCACCCTACTGCCAGTCAATGATTAAGCAAACTTTCATGTATCGGTTGCACACATGTACAATTGAAGTACTCTGTTTTCGGCTCATCTCTAAAGCTTCTCATGTAGGAGTGCTGAGGTCCGATCACTAAGATGTGATCAAAGCAAGCTGTGGTCAAGAGTGTAGGACTATTTCAAAATTTGATCTCCTCGCTCAGTGGATCGCCACCAGCTGCCGGCCCATCAGCGTGGTTGAAGATGATGGGCTCGAGCTTGTTCTCCAGGCGGCCACAGGTGACCCATCTTACAAACTACCTGCAAGGCGAACTATCATGAGAAGAATAAATGACCAGCACGCTGCAGAGAAAGCCGCAAAAGATGAGAAGATGGTAGAGGCGACGTGTGTAGCACTGACTGGGGACCGTTGGACATCTGTCAATAATGATAACTACCTCGGCGTTACTGTACACCTCATCGATGCCAGCTGGGAACTCATCTCCTTCGCTCTAGGTAGGCTACGTTAAGTAATTTTAACAGTGTTGGGCAAGCTTAGCAATCAGTTACTCTACCATAAATAAAGCTTCACTACACAAAAGCTACCACCCAGGCAAATGTAGGCGAACAAGCTAAGTTACACAGCAAAAGTAGTTCATTCAATTTCAACATACATGTTTAAGTTGAACCAAATTTCAAGGAAATGTGTGTTCAAATTTGGATGAATCTGTGATTAATAAGAAGTCTCAAAATTCCAAAGATAGGCCTACAAGTTCAAGTATGTTGCAGGGATATTCTCTATACCCAAGTTAGCCTTGGTGTTCTTTGTCATTGGAGACAGTTTTCAACACATTTCATTCAGTCCTTCTAGTTGCAGAGTTCGCTCATGCTAGGCTAGCGCAAGTCAACGGGCAATGCTAGCCTGCTAATAAAACAGTCTTGCCCACTCCACAGTACACCCGAGGTAAATCAATTATAACGCCAGAAGTGAAAAGACTGAAAAGTTCCTTGATTCAAGAAATAGTGAAGCTACCACCAAGCTACTGAGATTTGTAGTTAGCTTCACTACTTGTAGCTTAGCTACAAGTAGTGAGGCTACTGCCCAACACTGAATTTTAAATTACATTATTTAATTTAATTACTTATTAATTACCACAACACCATGAATTACCACCACAACATTATGTTTGCTTCTTGATGATTGCTAGTTGTTTACTACTACTAGTGAACTTATTCTGATCTACTTAGTCTGTCCGTTAGGTGTGATGAAAACAGAGGAGCGAAACTTTGCCGAAGCGTGTGCCAGGCAGTTTCTCGACGTCGCTAATCAGTGGGGGATAACTGACAAAATCAGCACTATCGGAACAGACAGCGCTCCTAATATGGTGGCAGCAGGGAGGATACTGCCATTCGAGCATGTGCCCTGTGTTGCGCATGTTGTACAGAGAGCTATTGTAATGTCACTTCGGGAAGGTGGTTTTGATGGTGCACTGGCCAAGTGCCGTAAAGTGGTCGGACATTTCAAACACAGTCCGGCCAACTCAGACGAGCTGAATGCCCAGCAAGCCTCCCTTGGACAAGATCGGGAGCAACTCGTGCAAGATGTTCCAACACGGTGGAATTCCACCCTTGAGATGATCAAGCGTGTGAAGCGCAACAGAGACGCACTGCACACAACGCTGTCTCAGCAGAAGCACAATCTGGCCCTCCCAACAAATGCTGAATATGAGAAGTTGGCAAAGCTAGAGAAACAGCTGGAGCCATGCAGGTATGGTCTACAAATATAGCGTGTTCATGAATTGGCATACAAGTTAAATGTAATGTGATTAAGAACTTTAAAAATGTGTAATCTGAGTTAAATGAATTAGTCATTAATTAATTATTGCTCTGTGTCTGTCTGTCTGTCTGTCTGTCTGTCTGTCTGTCTGTCTGTGTAGGTACATCACTGAGCTCCTTGGTGGGGATAAGTATGTATCGTGCTCTGTGGTTCTACCTGCCCTGTGCCACCTCCAGCATGCGATGAAGATCTCAGATGATGATCCTGCCTATATTGTGCGATTCAAGGCTGCCTTCACCACGGACCTCAACCAGCGGAGGGAGAAAATAAACCTGGAATGGCTTAAGGTATGTCAGACTGACCAGAAGATAACTGCATTGTTTGATCATTAGAAACTGTTAAGCCAGTAGATCGGTCGATGTATAGATAGATTAATGAGTCATGAAGAAATATGGAGGTTGGATTTGGAAAGTGAAATTTTCATCAATCAATAATTATTATTTTTTGGTTCATTTTTTGTTCATCAAAGGTGGCGACTGCTTTAGATCCACGATTTAAGGACCTCAAGTGCTTGCCCAGAGCAGAGAGGGAGCCAGTGTGGGCAAAGCTAAGGGAGTTGGTGAAGGGAGAAGAACCTGCTCTGCAGCCACTCGGGGAGGAGAACCCTGAGCCACCCAAGAAGAAAACAGCCCTGCTAGTCATGGGATCAGACTCAGATTCAGATCAGGAGACACCAGAAGACAATACTGTGGAGAGGTACAAGGTAGAGCCCAGTGCCAGCTTAGATCAGTGTCCACTGAAGTGGTGGTCGGAGCACACTGCTGTCTATGGTAAGATTGCCCACATTGCCCGTAAATACTTGGGGACTCCTGCCACAACTGTCCCATGCGAGAGACTTTTTTCTTTAGCAGGCCATATTGTGCAGAAGAAGAGATCTAAATGGTCACCAGAAACTGTGAACAAGCTGGTCTGCCTGAGTGACTGGTGGAAGAAGAAGAAATAGATTCTCATGTTCTTTAGTTCATCATGGCCTGTCATGTAGGCCTAAAGTTCAAAATTCATGTTCAACTGAATAAACAGTCCATAAACACAAGTGCATCTTATTGAACATTATTTATTTTCATCACCAATTATCATAGTAGAACAGCTTTTTTCAAGCAGTTTGTGATGCATTTTGGAAACAGGAGATGAGCCCCTGGTCTAATGCGCCACCTGGCTTGAGAGACCCTTTCTAAAAGACTTACTTTTGGTCATTATTTAGGTAGCACACAGATATTATGAATGCCTTCGGCAGAATTAAAATGAGCCATTTTAATCTAGATTAATCTAGATTAAATTCTAGATTAATCTAGATTAATCTAGATTAAAATAATAATCTATGCCCACCTCTAATATATATATATATATATATATATATATACAGGGTGCGATTTGCCGGTGGGGATGGTGGGGATTATCCCCCACTCTGGTTTACACGTCCTACCCTCTGCTGAATTATTTTTATCCTCGGTGGGGATAAAAATTATCCCCCCCACCCAAAGTATTTTCACCATTACATCGTAATAATTAACAACCAAAATACACAGGGTCCGTCTTCATTTTGAAACATTTTAAAATGTTTCTCAAAATTATCCCCCCCTCTGGTTTTTTCACAAATCGCACCCTGTATATATATATATATATTAGGGTGCATCAAAAAACACAATTCTTGAATTTTGATATGGCTGGGTGGTAAAAGTGTTCCAATATATGTAGAAACAACACATGCAAAATATTTTTCCAGTACATGATGATTTAGGGGCGCCACCGCACATCTGTTTTTGTTGGATAAAGTGGTTAACAGGGCTCAATGGTTGCCATGGAGATCTGAGGTAAACAATACTACAGCTCAAGAAAACTGAGGTGATCTTTCTGTTTGAGGTGATCTTTCTGTGTTGGGTATGTATTATTACATATTCCTATCATATCTGTAGTTGTGTCTTTGTATAATTATTTAATCATAAGTCATTTAAGCCATGTTTATAGGCTTTGGTGCTCATTACATCTAGGTAACATTAGCTAGCAACAGTTTGCTATCTATGTTAGCTAGGCTATTAAGCTTAACATCAACAGTATTCTAGAGTGGACAATGTCATATTCAGAATATAGATGTCTCATGTTTATTGAGAGTAGCATTGTAGTTGTTACAGTAAATTAACATTTTAAATACAAGTATATTTGCAAGCACAGCTAGCTACTCTGGTAGTGACGTAACAGTACGTTATGATGAAGTTAGACTATGTACAGAAAAATTTGAGGCTTATACAAGAATGGTTTATCATAATTGTGTGATATTAAGTATGGTAAGATCTGATTTTAAACACTATCCTTGAGCTTGTATCCTTTTCATTCTCAGGCACTGCACAACACAATCCCCCCCAGGATCCAGCTCTCCTAAGATGCTGCTCTCACCAACTGGTCCCTGCCAGATTAGCAGTCGCAGCCTGGTCTTTGGTCTGGGCCCCAGCATCACCAGTAGGGATGGCATCATCACCGGTGCCAAACTGCCAACTGGTCGTCAGATCTTACGCTGCATGCTTGCCAAGAAACCTGGTGCAAATGGAGCGTTGTCGCAGTTCGAGGCAGCCAAGGTTGTCCTGGAGCAGGTTCGGCCAATTTACAAGAAAGCCGACATCCCAATGGTGAGCAATAAGCGTGCGTGCCGCAAGATGGTAGACTTAGTCAATGCTAACAACAAGCTGCGGTAAATCTCCCAGGCCAAGCGCTCCAATGAGAATACAGCGAAACAATTGGAGAAAATGGAGTGCCGACTTGGAGGCCACATTTTCGCTGTGGCCTCCAAATATTGAAAAGCTAATTGATAACCAAGAAGACCTAGCTTTCTTGGCCAGCATGAAGATTGACAGAGTGGCCACATTTGGTGTACTGGACAAAAAGCTGCAGCCCAAGGTGAAGCGGCGAGAGGAGCGTCCAGCTGCCGCAGCAGCCAGGCAGTCCCGCTGTGAAAAGGAGCTGGAGGAGATGACGGCAATGTCCATCTTGGAGTCGGAGAGTGATGAGGAGTCAGAGGAGGATACTAACACAGTCTATCCACCATCTGAGGGCGAACCATCCCACAAGCATAAGAGTGGAACAAACGTCTTCATTCCACATGACATCCTTAGCCGACCAAGTGTCGTGTCACTGGCTACAAGGTTGAAGATGTCGCCAATGCAACAGGCTGCCTTCACGCGTGGCCTTGTTGCAGAGTCAGGCGGTGAATGTACACATCTCTCTGCATCTTACGCAACAGCTGACCGGGCAAGACGCAAAGTGCTGGAGACAATCAGTGAGGAACAGCACAAGCAGTGGACACCACCTCCATTGTGCACCCTACACTGGGACAGCAAGTTAACACTGATGCTCAGCAATGTGCGCCAGTTGGAGGAGCGTCTTACAGTGGTCGTTGGAGATGCAGAGCGGCTGAAACTGCTTGGTGTCCCAGCGTATAAGAAGCAGACTAATGAGGCATGTGGAGTGATCATTGCCCGGTTGACATGCAAGTTGCTGCAGGACTGGTGCTGCGCTGACCAGGTTGTCAACATGGCATTTGACACCACTGCGTCAAACACCGGCCATCTCACAGCAGCCTGCATTGCCATACAGCTCTCACTGGGCTGACCACTGCTTTGGTCTGGGTGCGGGCACCACATTGGTCTGGTCCTCCTGAATCAGGTTTACACAGACCTGAAGGTGGAGACATCACGCTCGCCAGAGGTTACCTTGTTCACACATCTGAGAGAGAAATGGAACCTGTTACCACAAGATGGTAACAGCACATGATGGCAGCCAATGGTCCCGCTACATTCCTGGCAACACTGAGCAATCAATCCTGGGCAATTTACGTGCTGAACTTGTCAGGTGCACAAAAGAAGTCACAGACCACAAGTGAGGTGACTACCATGAGTTTGTGCAGCTGTGTCTTGTGTTTCTGGATGCAGATGGTGAAGAGTAGACTGCAGTGACCTTCCAACGACCGGGAGCGCTCCACAAGGCACGATGGATGGCCAAGCTGCTCTATACTCTCAAGCTGGCTTTGATGGAGCAGCACATCGCGTTGCTTCCCCAGGGCACAATCACCATACGGCAGCAGGTGCCGAAGATTCGGGCATTTGCCATTTTCATTACACACATCTATGCAAAGTGGTGGTTGACCTGCGAGAAAGCTGTAGATGCTGCCTGGAATGACCTGACACTCTACCACCACCTGCAGGCATACAAGGCTGTAGATGAGGGCATTGCAGCATCAGCGATCAAGGCGCTGGAGAGGCATCGCTGGTACCTGACAGGTGAGATGCTACCCCTGGCTCTCTTCAGCAGCAAGGTGCCTAATGATGACAAGCGTGCACTTGCTAGAGCGATCTTGGAGCACAAGAACGCTGGTCTCCCCATGCACATCCCTGAGCAGCGCTTTGGCACTGGCTTTGGCAAGCCAAAGTTCCCCACCCTCTTGCCAACCACCAGCTTGGCTGATCTTGTCAATAAGGATTGCTGGTTTGGGATGCACCAACTGCACATTGATCAAGAATTCATGTATCTTGATGTGAAGGAATGGGCGACCAATGCTACATTCAAAAAAGTGAGGTCAATGTACATGCAATGAACGTGGTCAATGGCTGTGCCGAGCGTGGCGTCAAGCTCACATCCGACTTCGTCGCAGTGGCAAGGAAGGAGCAGCACCTGCAGAATGTGCTGCAGGCAGTTGAACATGACCGCAACCAACAGCCAAACCTTCGTCGCTGCAAACGCAAGCTAATCCCTAAATAGGACCGTTACTCTTGGGTGGCGGGTGGGGAGACATATCTGGGGGGAGACGCACTGGCTAGGTTCAGGTTCCATTTCCTCTCTCTTTCTCCCTGGTGATGTTGCTCAGTGGAGCAGACTCTGGCACAGACTGAGCAATTAAGTTTGAAGATTAGTTAGTGTCAGCTCTTACCATTAGGCCCTGTTAGTTGCCAGTGAGTTAGCCACTAGAGAGGGTTTGTTCTTTTAAGTGTGTCAGTATCGCCCCTTGTGTTTAACAATAAAGTCAATTAAACTTTATATGTGTGTCCAACATCCATCACTGCTGCACAAAATTCAGGGTAAGGCCACGTGAACATGTCCCATTGACCTCCATTAATTTTGTCTATAGAACAAATGAATGAAGAATCTTGAAAGTTGAATTCTGAGAAATGCCCAAGTTACCCAAAGGGCAAACAAACAACTTTTACTTTGATAACCCTATAGAACATGTTACTGTATAAAATTTCACTGTACTCAACATTTCCAGGTCAACCTTTTGGCAATTAGACAAAAAATTGCACATTTTTCGAAATTTTGCCAAAGTTCATGTGTTAGGTGGAACCCCTAAATCTCAATAGAATTCCTCAAAGCTTTGCAAAAGTCATTTTTATGTTAATTGGAACAAAATGCAATGCCAGCCAAATTGATATTTTGAAATTGAAATTTCCCATTCAAATTTGATGCACCCTAATATATATATACATATATATATAAATATATATATATACACACCTCAACAACAACGTTATGAAAACATCAACAACAGTGTTATGAATACATCAACAACAGTGTTATGAATACATCACTAACAATGTTATGAATACATCAACAACAAACATCTCTCCTTGGATGCAGGACTTACCAAAGACAAGCAGCTGAGCGCTGTGATTGGCCGTGCCAGCGCTGTTGCTCGCCATGCAGCAGACCGTGTTCACGCCATACCCCACCCCTCTGACGAAGAGGAAGCCCCTCTCCACCCAGGCCTCTGATTGGTCGTCTGTGCCATCCCTCTCCAGGGGCCTGCTGTTGTGGAGCCACTCTACTGTGGGCTCCGGCGTGCCGCCGGCGTGGCAGGTATAGCGGGCCGTTTGGCCCACGGGCAACACGTGGGTAGAGGAGTGGAACTCTGTGATGCTGGGGGCCTCCTCCTCTGTGGGCATCACTGAACCTGAAGAAAGCAGGAGGAGAGGAGTGAACGTTTACAACACGGATCTAGAGATGCAGCGTCAGACACTCCCTTCACTCTGTCCTAACACCTGTCCACTAGAGGGCGACCCAGGGGATTCACCCCCAGTATTCTCGCCTGCCTCTTCATACATTGAATATCACAGCAGTGTCTACAAAGATCTCCCAGGGAGGGGAAGTCACTCGAGAGCAGAGATTAACGAGGCGGGGGCGGAGCTTGCAGAGAAGAACGCAAAACCCTTCAGCAGCTCAAATAGAAACTAGTGCAAGTGAACCCAGAAAGGGTTGACCCTTGTGACCTGACCTGAGGAGACCACAATAGAAACATGACCTCAATAGACCTCAAATGACCTCAATAGACCATGTGTGTGTGCGTGCGTGCGGTGTACGTGTGCGTTTGCATGTGCTGTGTGTGCATGCCCAGCGGCTAGGTGGTGCTGTGAACACCATCACACAATATCACCATGTCTGAGCGCATGTGTAGAATCTTCCTTCTTCTCTTATCTGCGTCGCGAAAACAAAAACATAATTACAGATCCTTCTCTGTTCAGTAATACTATCTCTACATATCCTGTACATTTCGTGGAAAGACCCCTGTAAGTTTATTAGAGCTCCCAGAGCAGCTTGACGGTCCGACGCATGGAAAAAATCCAACATGTCTCTTTATTTCCCTGTACTGGCGCATGTATGTGACGTAAATGCATACGCAGTGTTAGCAGATCTGAGCAGAGTTTTACGTCTTGGCAGTGTAGACGGAAACGCTACGGCGGAGCGGATTCAAGTTTTCCACTCTGCTGGGTGGTTTCAGAATTTTGAGTTTTTAAGCCCCAAAAACGCCGTCACCGTCTAAAACGAAAGGCACTTCCGATAAAATATTTTGTCGTTTTTACCCGCAAGCGTCCTCGTGTAAACGGGGCCTTAAGCTGCCTTCACACCAAAATACACATTTGCTGCCCATTCTCGTTGTCGCCCAAGTTTTACTGCGCGACAAATCATAATACGTCGAAGTTTTATCAGGCGAATTTGTCGTGCCACATCTTTTGCCGCCAACGGAGCTTCATGCCAATTCATTGTCCCCCATGGCCGATAACCACCGCTGTGTCTTCACCTGTTGTGGAAGAGGGAGAGATGTGGAGAACCCGACGCAGTCGATTCATTATATTGTAATGACCACGGAAGAGGCAGTGGATGAAGGATTGATTAGACAGAGATCTATTAGATACCACCACGAATAAACCGTTGGAACACAAAAGCCCGGTAACCATAGCAACGCCGGTAAACAAACCCCTCGAAGCCCAATCCCCACGCGCTATGGCCATCCGGAGGCTTACACAGCTTTTGGCCATGATATTATATATTAAATTATATAATATTATATACTATTATATATAGAGCTCCGGGAGTGCAAACGGCAACAATCCCTTTCTCCTCCATGCTGCGGTTCAACCCGGACTGCACTGCAGGGAACGGTTGGCCGATTGAACGCTGATTGGCTGTTACGTTACGTCCCTCAGTGGCCACGCTGTTGAACGCTGATTGACTGTTACGTTATGTCCCTCATCGGCCACGCTGTTGAACGCTGATTGGCTGTTACGTTACGTCCCTCAGTGGCCACGCTGTTGAACGCTGATTGGCTGTTACGTTACGTCCCTCAGTGGCCACGTTGTTGAACGCTGATTGGCTGTTACGTTACGTCACTCAGTGGCCACGCTGTTGACCGCTGATTGGCTGTCATCGCATGAACGTCGCGGCAAAGTTCAAATATTTCAACTCGAGTTAAAGTGTCGCATTGCAAATCCTCATGAACACGCTCGCCGGTGCAGGGCGCTACAAATCAAAACTTGTAGCAGGTTGTTTCTAGCGAAAAATTCGTCTCTACGTTGACGTTGTACAGTACCGTGTCGCCCCTTCGCGTTTGGTGTGAACGCACAGGTCATGTCGCCCCTTCGCGTTGGGTGTGAACGCTCCTTCACGACACAGTCGTTTGAGATTCATAATATCGTCTGGAGGCGCACACAGCTCTTGGCCCTGATAATATATATTATATGATTTAGATATCTATGTACAATGTGATATTATTTATATATAGAGCTCAAAGACTCCTGCCGGAGCACCCGGAGTGTTCTAGAATATTTACAGAACACGGCCAAAGGCTGTATGCGCCTCACAATTGCGATACATCCACTGTAAACAAAGCGCATGGTACCGTGGCAGCAAGCTGCTCAGGGCCACACCCCCACCCTCCTCCTTGACCCGCCTCTCTCCTCCTCATTTGCATTAAAGCGACTGACACAGAAATGGCATATTTGGGGAAAGCTCAATGTGCGACTGGCTTGTAGTTGCTGTAATTCTGCACCACGGCTGAATTTCGGGAACGTCTTTAAATACTGTGTTTGGGGCCTCCTAATATCTATATTAAAGCATCAACAAAGTAGCATGCCATGGGACCTTTAATTTCCCATAGCACAAACACTGGGACAAATGCAGTTGATTTCTTGTTTAAACAGGGTGAGACAACAGGGAGTGGAAGGACAGGACCATATAATGTTCAGCTACCTGTTGGGTTACAGGGGTAATTGTTTAATGGAAAGTGTAGTATACTATGCATACGAATCAATCATTCAATAGGTTTTACTGTTATTCAGGGCTCAAAGTGCATTGATACTTAAAAAATGCACGGCAACTACTATTGGTTAGTTGAAAATAATAATAACAAACCGCTGAAAATTGAGTTCAAGTAACAACAGCTAAGGCAGCAACCTACCTAACTATAGTGAACTAAAGCACGGATTTGTGTGGGGGGGGGGGGGGGGGGGGGGGGGTGAGGGCAAGATTGCAGATTGTACATTGGCTACCTGACGTGGGGGATGTTTTTTTTTTGTTAACAGAAGAACGCGTCATTGAGATTAAACATCTCTTCAAGTGATCTGGCCAAGACAGGCAGCAGTAGCCTACAGTCACACATAGCCTACACATGAAACATAAGAAAAATAAAACAACTAAAACAGTCGGCAGGGGGCAGGGGGGATTTCTATATCGCAAGACATTTCGGGAGACTCAGGAGGTGGATTTAAAGAAAAATAACGTTTTGCAAAAAAGTGTCTATGATAGACATAAGGCTCAGGTGGGAGAGTGTGTCAACGGCGGGGCGGTTATCTCAATCTCGCCGTTGTCTTGAAACATCTGCATCCGCATGTGTGTGCGTGCATGTGTGCATGTGTGTGTGGTGTGTGTGTATGCGGTGTTCTGCGCTGCCCTTGTCTTGAAACATCAGCATCAGCGTGCCCGTGTGTGCAGTGTGTGTCCGTGTCCGTGTTTGTTCGTGCGCGTGTGTGTGGATTGTGTGTGCGTGTGTGTATGCAGTGTTTATATGTGTGCGTGCGGTGTATGTGTGCTAACCCTATTATTATCACTGAATCTAACAAAAACAATATGTATCATTATTATTGCTGTTATTACAGCAATATTAATATGATTATACTGTATTGTAATTCTATTCAGGATGATATGATTTAGACTCACTGAAGCGCAGGGAGATGAGGAGAATACTCAGCAGTCCGATCCTCACAATGACAATGATGTGAAACCATAGAGCTGTTTAGGAGTAGGACACACACACACACACACACACACACACACACACACACACGGTCACTTTGGCTAAAAAAGTTATTATTTCTTTTAAATACTCTATAAAGGGGCACCTACCAAATCTTCTCTTCCTGGTCTCCTCCCAGTCCAAAGACGTGTCCTCAGGTTCCTCAGAGAGTCCAGGGTCCGGTTCAGAGAAGGTGACCATTGCTGCTCTCTGACGTCTTCCACGGCTTCTGAACTTACCCTTCTTCTTTGCTCTATCAGCTGGAAAAACAACGTCACTTGTTTTCATTCTGACCAATTATCAGCTTGCAATCTGATACCATCAGTGTAAGGAAATGTTTTTCTTCTACTACACACAGACTCACAGACTCACTCAAGCACACACACACGGACACACAGAGTAATGTACACACAGATATATTCATACTGCGTGGCTGTCATTCACAGTCCAGACTCCCTACGGTCTGCAGAATCCCTCCCCGTCTTGAAGAAACACCTGAAGACCTCTACTGAGAACACCTCAGTAAGTGATGACTGGTACTGTGGCCCTCGCGTTTAGAACACACTTAAGCAGAGCAAGTGCTGGTCTCTAGCATACATGTTATTATTCCCTCATTATTGACATATACGCACACAGTTTACAGTAATACACACAGAAATACATACGTACACACACAGTAATCGAGGGGGGACAACATGTGGCCTGCGTGTCACCACGGTCTTTCACATCGGCCCACGCAGAAAATATGAGGACATGTATTGTGGGATAATTTGAGATATGTTCATATTAATGACAAACTTTATATAATTATGTTAAATAGAGTACAAGTAAAGTACACCTGATGTCACTTCAGTTAAATGAGCAGCCTTTATTAAAACACAAAATTGTTGATTAAATAAACCATTGTCACTCTAATGTCAAGTTGCACTACCATTAATAATAAGTAATGAAAAAACTAAACTTGTGTTCTGCTCCCTAAAGTTAATCGGCACTCTGTTCCATGTATATAACAAACATATATCATGAAACACACAACTACTTGAGATGCCTATCAATAGTCCGTTACTCATGGGCGTAATTACAAGTCAAGTAAGGCTAATGTGAGCTTTTTGTCTCAAACACACACATGTCGTTATTTAGGAGAATAAATCTGTCTACACGGTCGCTGGTTCATCAGGTCGGTCCCTTTGGCTATAAACATTTTCTAAAAGTACATAGTACGTTCAGTTCAAATATATGCAGATGAAAACACGTTTTTTGTACTGGATTATTTATTTTAAATCCTCTCAAAAGGGCACCTACCAAATCTTCTCTTCCTGCGCTTCCTCCGGTCCAAAGACGTGTCCTCAGGTTCCTCAGAGATTCCAGGGTCCGGTTCAGAGATGGTAACCATGGTTCCTCCCTGACAGCTTCCAATATGTCTGCTCTCAGGAGTCAGCTCTTCTATATCAGCTGGAAAAACCACCTCACATGTTTCATTCTGACCAATCATCAGCCTGCAATCTGATATCATCAGTGTCAGGAAGTGACAGTGTTTTCCTTCTACTCTTATCAAATGTCTTCTGTTGACACACAGACTCACGGACGCATGCAAACACAAACACACACACACACACAAGATTATTTTTCATTGAATATAAAGACACAACATACATAGGTATAATATAGCAGATAGCGTGGTGGACATGTCTAGGAGTCCACTACAGATTTGTATTCATATTTGAATACAACTTTACTCACCACAGTATGGGAACGGCAGAATCAGTTTATTTTGCTGACGTTGTCTGTGTGTGTGTGTGTGTGTGTGGGAGAGACATATTGTGTGAGTGAGTGAGTGAGTGAGTGAGTGAGTGAGTGAGAGAGAGAGAGAGAGACATATTGTCTTTTTGAGTGAGTGAGTGAGAGTGAGAGAGAGAGAGAGAGTGAGAGAGAGACATTGTGTGTGTGTGCGTGCGTGCGAGAGAGAGAGAGACATTGTGTGTGTGTGTGTGTGTGTGTGCGTGCGTGCGTGCGTGCGTGAGAGAGAGAGGGAGACATTGTGTGTGTGTGAGTGAGAGAGAGAGACATTGTGTGTGTGTGTGTGTGTATATGTGAGTGAGTGAGAGAGAGAGAGAGAGAGAGAGAGAGAGACATTGTGTGTGTGGTCTAAAAGCATTTAGGGTTGTTCCAGTAGTTGTTACGGTAACACTTTACAATAAGGTACGCATAAACGTGGGTAGTTACTGAGGAACGAATGAGTAACGAATGATGAACAACTGGGGCCCTAACTGGGGCCCTAACGGAGGCCCTGGATGTTACTCATTCGTTACTCATTTGTTGACTAGGGCACACCTGTTGCTCGTTGACCAATCAGTGGTCAGCAGGTTAACGTACGCTCACTCTGATCCACAGTGTCGTCCAATCACAGGGAGAGGGTTGGGCTCACAGAGGGAATATTGCATTGGGAATCGGGAATTGGGAAGAGTGTGTGTAAGGTGTGTGCGAGAAAGAGTGTGTGTGAGCGTGTTTGTCTTTGTGCGATGAGCATGTGAGTGAGTGAGTGAGTGAGTGAGTGAGCCATTTAGAGGTCTTTTGTGTTGAATATTTAAGTAAATATATTTTGAGTCTAAGGCTAAAAGTATGAGTTATGAATTATAAAGTGTATGCAATATTAATCTAATTTTCATTCATATGTATTTTTATGCATTTTGTGATGATGATTAGTCCTTTGTGTCACCTGGGGAAATAGGTGTATCACGATCTACCTGGAGCCTATTGGAGGCCCTCATATAGGGCAGGCTAACTACTATTGTTCAGGTTTGGAAGGCAAGGAGCCAACAGTTTTCTGACCGCATTTTTTCACATTATTGGACACAATATTGGACGCATTATTTTGCATTATTGGACACAATATTGGACGAATTATTTCGCATTATTGGACACAATATTGGACGCATTATTTCGCATTATAGGACACAATATTGGACGCATTATTTTGCATTATTGGACACAAAATTGGACGCATTATTTGACATATTATTTTACATTGAAAAGTCCCTTTTTGTACAATACTAAGAACCCTATTTTGGCCTCAAAAACAGTAACATTGTTTGGAGTCTTTATGTTTTGTTAATTCCTGGAAAGTCACCCTGAGTTATGCTTAATAAATGAATCAACATAAAGTTAAACACTCTCTGAGCGTGCTTCCCAAGAAATGTGTGTCGGACTATCTCTGTCTCAGGAACAAATAGGGCGAAAAAAGGGTTTGCCACTTCCGGTGGTGTGATTGAGAGGAGGGATATGGCTGTTTTAGTGAAGTGGTTGGCATGGTGTGAATTATTGCAACTGTTTGTTCGCCTGAATTCTGCATTCTCCCTTCACAAACAACATGAAAGATTATTACTTTTGTAAAATGAAGCATTTTTACTCGGAAAAGTAACTTTTGTGCCTGGACAAGTACTTATCTGAGGGACAAGGCCTCATGAAAAAGGCCTCGCTAAAAAAAAAAATTCTAAACCTTCATTAACCTTTATGATTAGGCTTATATGGTAATAGTAATGAAGAAACTTAATTATCTTCAGATCTTCATTTCCTCCTTTGCACCGCTGCGTCTCCAGATACCTAGAGCTGCAGGACGCTACACCCTGAGTCTTGTTATCTGTGGTCTGTGTGTGGGTGTGTGTGTGTACTTGTTTTGCTACTTGGTGGGGACATTAACCTGATTGCACACCAAACCCGTGGGGACCTCGTTTGCTGTGAGGACCTGAGTCCAGGTCCCCAGAGCCACAAGCATTGCCAAAGATAGAAACAAAATTTTAACATGCTTGGCAATGTACCCCTCAAAATCCTTATAGGTCCTCGTCAGGTAGGTTTCACCGGATTTAAAGGGTGTGTGTGTGTGTGTGTGTGTGTATCTGTGTGTTTACGAATTTTTCGGAGTGCACCCCTACTGGTCAGATCTAGAATAACTGTGTGTGAACAGTGTGTGCACCTGACATATCAGGTCCCCACCACACCCACTGCGCCCTCACCTCCAAGAGATCATAGAAGACCTGATGAACTTACTGTAGGTTTTAAGAACAGTGTGTTCACCTGACATATCAGGTCCCCACCACATCAACCCCTCCCCCAACTCCAAGAGATCATAGAAGACCTGATGAACTTACTGGAGGAATTTCTTACATTATCGACTGGGGTTTCCACAATATTGCTATGGGTTTAACTACAACTAGAGGTTGAAAACTCTAGTCTTTATTAAAATATGACAATGAACCCATCTGTGCCCTGTTAATTTAACAACTAATTGTGATATCCAAGGAAAATACAGTTGCTTTCATAATAAATTGATCAGTTTGCTAATTCACAGAATGATTAATTAATACAGTATTCCCTAGTCTGTTTAATAGTAACTCCTCAGTAGTTACTGAATAACTGTCACTTAGGGCCCCAGTTAGGGCCCCAGTTGTTAATCATTCATTACTCTCTTGTTCCGCAGTAACTACACACGTTTTTGCGTACCTTATTGTAAAGTGTACCGAAACATTTCTATGTTGACACTGTTTGGATGTATTTCATGACTCCATCATTAGTCTGATAAACAGCTGTGTTGTGTTGCGTTAAAGCCCAGAGCAGGAGGAGAGAGCAGACTTCCCTGGACCCAGCTGTGTCTCCATGAAGAGGGACTGGTCTATGGGAGATCCTGGACAGTTTAAAGATGGAAATCAGTCTATTGAGAAGAAGTGAGGATTCAAACAGTTATTGCTCAGAGGTGGTGTGATTGAGAGGAGGGTTATGGCTGTTTTAGTGATGTGGTTGACATGGTGTGAATTATTGCAACTGTTTGTTCGTCCGAATTCTGCATTCTCTGTCCGCAAACAACATGAAAAATTATTACTATTGTAAAATGACGACTTTTTACTCAGAAAAGTTACTTTAGTGCCTGGTTGACTGAAACGTAAATGTATTTATCCCAGGAACAAGGCCTCATAAAAAAAGTTTATGTTGACACACACACACACACACGCACACACACACACACACCTTTGATGTTCTGCAAGCTGTGATGGACACTTGCATACTAACACTATTCTCAATTCAATCCATACAAATTTTATCTAAAGTAAAATATTCACAAGCCAGGGCAACATGTTTGTGGTGGCTGTATGGCTCTGTTGGGGGAAACTGGAATAGATCACACCGAACTTCATTTCCTCCCTTGCACTGCTGCGTCTCCAGATACGTAGAGATACAGGACGCTACACCCTGAGTCTTGTTATCTGTGGTCTGTCTGTGTGTGTGTGTGTGTGTGTGTGTGTGTGTGTGTGTGTGTGTGTGTGTGTGTGTGTGTGTGTGTGTGTGTGTGTGTGTGTGTGTGTGTGTGTGTGTGTGTGCGTAGTCTTGTGTTTTTTTCCATGTCATCATAATAATTATTGAGTGTATTTATATTCTCAGCCAGGGCAACATGTCGTTATTTGGCGGGATGGCTCTGTGGGGGAAACTCCCCGGCCGTCCGAGCAGCCTTGAAACACCACATCCCCATCAGGTCAAACAGTTTAGAACGCCCTGGACCAGAGATCTGAAGGGCTTCGCAGGCCGCTTCTTAAAGGACGCCCCCTGACCCTAGCCCCCCAAAGGGCAGGGAACCCCCACTAATATCAGGGACCCTGGAGAAGGAACCCTGAAGAGGGATCCCTCTCCAGGGATGGTAGGAGTGCAATAGGAGCCAGAATAATGTGTAGACGTGATGGTAGCATAACAACTGCTATCTGAGAGATATCCTCTATCCATCGCTATCTCCTGTCTATATAGTACAACACTTAAAAGCTGTTGCTTTAGTTATTTCATCATTTTTTTTATATGTACTTAAATGATTCTTTAAGTACAGAGAGAGAGAGAGAGAGAGAGAGAGAGAGAGAGAGAGAGAGAGAGAGAGAGTTCAAATCGGTTTAAATATCAGAACCAGTGAATGAATAATCATCCTGTGGATTAATTGTTCGAGTTTGAGATTGTACACTAACGCAATTTCACATCAAAAGGAAAGACAGCGGAACTGGCACTGCTTCCGGACCACTGCAGTTCTAGTTCCGGTTCTATATATAGTTCGGACCGAGACCGACTCCCCTGGACCCAGCTGTGTCTCCATGAAGAGGGACTGGTCTATGGGAGATCCTGGACAGTTTAAAGATGGAAATCAGTCTATTGAGAAGAAGTGAGGATTCAAACAGTTATTGCTCAGAGGTGGTGTGATTGAGAGGAGGGTTATGGTTGTTTTAGTGATGTGGTTGACATGGTGTGAATTATTGCAACTGTTTGTTCGTCCGAATTCTGCATTCTCTGTCCGCAAACAACATGAAAAATTATTACTATTGTAAAATGACGACTTTTTACTCAGAAAAGTTGCTTTAGTGCCTGGATGACTGAAACGTAAATGTACTTATCCCAGGAACAAGGCCTCATAAAAAAAGTTTATGTTGACACACACACACACACACACACACACACACACACGCACACACACACACACACACACACACCTTTGATGTTCTGCAAGCTGTGATGGACACTTGCAGACTAACACTATTCTCAATTCAATCCATACAAATTTTATCTAAAGTAAAATATTTATATTTAATATTTTTGCTTTAGTTATTTCATCATTTTTTTTATATGTACTTAAATGATTCTTTAAGTACACAGAGAGAGAGAGAGAGAGAGAGAGAGAGAGAGAGAGAGTTCAAATCGGTTTAAATATCAGAACCAGTGAATGAATAATCATCCTGTGGATTAATTGTTCGAGTTTGAGATTGTACACAAACGCAGTTTCACATCAAAAGGAAAGACAGTGGAACTAGCACTGCTTCCGGACCACTGCAGTTCTAGTTCCGGTTCTATATATAGTTCGGACCGAGACGCTCTGAAGGGTCCTTCCTATGGCAGCCCCGTTGAGAGCCCCTGGGAAAGCCCCCCGGGGCTGGGAGATAGCTCTGCGGTATCTCTCTCCACGCGTGTTAAATACAATTCCCTCCTTTTGCTTCATAGTTACCGTACCGAAATACTTTAACAAATAAAGTGACTTAAAAGCGACCCGGATTGAACTACTTTCTTCAAGAACACGACAGTTCATCCCTCCTTGTCAAGGGCGCGGCTCACATAGAGAGGTTACTAGCACATCATGTGAGCCTAATTAATTGTTCGGACAGTCCTTCAACTGCCTCTTCTGTAAAATTAACAAACCGTTGTTGATTATAGTATATGTAATTTATCCAGTCAACATTTTATTAATAGTAGACCACCAAAATAGAACCGTTTCAAATCCTGCCGCTATCTGATTACGGGCTTTATGTTCATTAGGGACCCCTCGGGGTACTCCTATTGAGTCTATATATATATTTTATCAAAACTACCTGGGACGGTTGCATACTCCCGTTTCCGATAGGCCAAATCCGGGGAATCACCACTCTTAGATAATTTGAGCATACGACTTATTCTAGAAAAGTTAAGTAAAACCCAGTTTTACCTTTACGTATAATACGTATATACGTATGTATAGCTATACATGTCCCTGACATGTTCATTACTATTTCCAAAACAGTTTTTTTTTTTAGCTATGCAAGTCCCTGACCTGCCTATACCATTACAGAAACAGTATTTATTATTATATTTATCTAGTTTTTTGTTGGTCAACATCAAATTGATACATTATTTCAATTTTCTAATCCTGACTGACCTGAATTTTCACCGTATGAACCCGTGATCGTCCACTCTCCCGGAGCCCCCCACGCTATCTAAACCCAACCCGCTAACTAATCTCCCCCCTAGTCTTCATGTGGTTAGTTGTGGTGGGTATTTATGCACTGTTGACCGCTGGATCAGGAAGGCGACTAGCAAGCTAGCAACCCTCCCAAAACCACGGACATGCTCCCGAGCAACGCTTCTCCCACGTTCACCACAACACTACACACCAGCTCAACGAACCCAAAGTGGAACGTCGCTACAGCCTACAAGGGAAAACTCCTCACCATTTTACCAGACTGCGCGCAAGCAACCTGCGAATGTTATCCGGATCAGCTGATAGCAGCACAAAACAACGGGCAAGCAAACAAATACTCAAATGTCCAAATTCAGGTAAGAAACACTACACAATCTTTCTGAAATAGTCTACTTACCCAACAAAGCTATCATCCAACGCGTCCTTTCCTCTACGCTCTCCCAGAAAAGCAAACAAAACGTTTACAGGCGTGCACCTGCACAGGTAAACCGGAGAACAAAGGATCCATACCAGAGCACACCACTAGCACTACCACTAGTGTAGCTCTAAACAAACACCCTACCGCCTGGTGATATACTGTAACAAAATACCAAATTTACAACTACATTTACAAATAATTGCGCAAAAACAGGAACAAACATACCGGATGAGCCCCCAATTTGTCATAACCGGCTCCTAGGCTATAGCAATTACAGCATAGGACAAAAGATGGCAATAAACGAAAGAATTTATTATATTAACTTAAGACAACTGAAGTTATAAATACAAATGTGAAGTGTGTCAGCCAGTAACATCAGTAATGTAAATGTGGATGTGTGAACAATATGAGGTGTAAATGTTGTATCGTGAAAACAAAGCAGAAACAAAACAAAGAGAATGTGCTGCTGGCGGGCATGCAGCCGAGTGCCAGAGAGAGACCAGAGCAGAGTTGAGTCTGGGTTTTTATACTTTTAGGAGCGCCTGAACAGGGTGCTCCCAATCCACTCTGATGATGGTACCTTCAAGGACATAGGAAAAACAATAACTGGTCAACCACATCAACACTAGACAGGGACCGTCACAGCGAACTCGGGCTCACCTGGTGGGGGCAGACACTTAAGGGGATTCTGGGGCTGGGTGCGGGAAAAGCAGCAGTAGTACGCTTCTTGGAAAGCAGGAGAGAGGGGGAGAGAGAGGGGGAGAGAGGGAGAGGGGGAGGGGGGGAGGGAGAGAGGGAGAGGGGGAGAGAGAGAGAGGGAGAGGGGGAGAGAGAGGGGGAGAGAGGGAGAGGGGGAGAGAGAGAGAGGGAGAGGGGGAGGGAGGGGGGAGAGAGAGAGAGGGAGAGGGGGAGAGAGAGAGAGGGGGAGGGAGGGGGAAGAGAGAGAGAGGGAGAGGGGGAGGGGAGAGAGGGAGAGGGGGAGGGGAGAGAGGGAGAGGGGGAGAGAGAGAGAGGGAGAGGGGGAGGGAGGGGGGAGAGAGAGAGAGGGAGAGGGGGAGGGGAGAGAGGGAGAGGGGGAGGGGAGAGAGGGAGAGAGAGGGGGAGAGGGGAGAGAGGGAGAGGGGGAGAGAGAGAGAGGGGGAGGGAGGGGGGAGAGAGAGAGGGGGAGAGGGGGTGGGGAGAGAGGGAGAGGGTCGGGGTATCAACACCTCAACAAGGTTGTCTGTTTCTATTGGTCCAGATAAGAGACTATGCAGTCTTTACAGAAAACATTATGGCGCCTATGGACAAAACCGAGTACTTTGCAAATCCTTTCTAGTTAGTACTTAGATAAACACATTGCGTTGATTTCCTGTGGGGAAAAAAAACGGTTATTATCCCCCACAGAGCGTCAGCGGGCGTGTACTGCGACTACAGGAAAAATCAGTTACGTGCAGCTGTCAGCCTTGCCTGAGGAAATAAGGTTATTTACAAAAAGCGTTATGAATCATGCACATTGGCTTTCACCCTTGGTGTTAGAGGTTTATATTGCATTCACTACCTCCAGAGATATGAATCTCAAACTAATACCAGAAGATGCAACAGGGGATACAACGGGGAAGGCAATAGCCTATTGATTCTAGACCGGAGGCACTCGCGGTCTGCCGTATCGTTTGGTAACGGCGTTTAACTTAAATGACCAGAGCAGCAATGTATTCGTGGTTGTTTTATCTTCTCACGATACAATGTAGTCGTGGTTTTAATATCTCCTCACGACACAAACAAAAAAAACTGGTTGTGGTTGTAATATCTCCTCACGATCCCAAAAAACAAAAGAAACTGATCGAACTAAGAACTGAAGAACTGATTGAACTAAGTTTTATGTCTCCTCACGGTACAAACATTAGGCCTATATGGGATGGATACAGTCTATCCACAATCCCATTAATACAATTCTGGCCCTTTGCTTCTTCAATATGTTTATTTTAATCAAATCTCCTTCAGAGTTCTCCGCGACCGTTTAACTACGTCTGTTATGCTTTTGTAATCCCAGGACCGGGACTACGGAGCGCCGCGACCAGACGGTGGCCCAAACAACTTTTACACCTAAATATTCCTATATCTAATCCTATGCAGATTCAGTCATTACGACAATAGGTTCTGCTCACCTGATTTGTGCGGCCTGTGAAGAGTTGTTCAGCGTCGCGGTGGCCGTGCGTCTCCGAGCCTCGGGCCTCGGCCTTTCTCAGAAACACGTACAGGGTCACCAAATTGTCGTGTTCTTGAAGAAAGTAGCTCAATCCGGGTCGCTTTTAACTCACTTTATTTGTTAAAGTATTTTGGTACGGTAACTATGAAGCAGAAGGAGGGGAATTGTATTCAACACGTGTGGAGAGAAATACCGCAGAGCTATCTCCCAGCCCCGGGGGGCTTTCCCCGGGGCTGTCAACAGGTCTGCCATATGTCTCTGACCTCATCTGCCTCCCGCGCCCCGTTTGTATCAAGTAGGCGTGGCCTATGTGAAGTAGGCGTGGCCTATGTAACGTATTGGCTCCAGCTTCCTCACCTGTCTAAAGGTGCTGCCATCTGTGGCTGGAGTAGTTATTGCAGCTTATATGTTGGTCCTGCTCCCCTTGTGGCTATGTATAGTAATTACAGCTTATATGTTTGATCCTGCTCCCTTGTGGCTGTGTGGAGGTAATGCAGCTTGTGTGTTCGATCCTGCTTCCTTGTGGCTATGTGGGGCAGCTTATGTGCTTAAAATACGTAACATCTGCAGCAGCAACACACTGTTGCATCCACAGAGAACAACTGGCTGTGAAAAAAATGCCACAGTGCCTAAAATCAGTACTGGACGAATCTGTGAAAATAGTCAACAAGATCAAAGGTAAAGCACTGAACACACGTCTTTTTAAAGCTCTGTGTGAAGAAATGGGGAGCGAACGCACAAAACTCCTGTTCCACACTGAAGTTCGCTGGCTGTCGCGTGGCAATGTTCTCACCCGTCTCTTTGAACTGCGAGACGAGGTAATGTTATTAATGCACCACAGCGATGAACTGTATGACAGAATGCATGATTTCCAGTGGCTCGCAAAGTTGGCATACTTGTCTGATGTTTTCAGCACTCTCAATACTTTGAATGTGGCGCTGCAAGGGACCACCATCTTCAATGTCCAAGACAAAATTAAAGCCACACACATGAAAATGGAATTATGGCGTGGCCGTCTCGATCGCGGAGAATTCGACAGTTTTCCCACACTTGCTGATTTTCTCCTCACTGCTGGAGAGGACATGGATAGGAGCACAGTTGCATCCTTCAAGCAACATCTGCAAAACCTCCACTCGCAGCTGGGAATATATTTCCCAGAATAAGACACAAGCTTTGAGTGGATCAGAAATCCTTTTAGGGACAAAATGCACATTGAGCAAGTCAGTTCCAAACTTTCACCAAATTGCATCAGATGGGAAACAGAGCAATTTTCAGGGAGAAAGGATTATCCGACTTTTGGCTCCACATCCAGCCTGAGCACCCTGAGCTGGCTGACTCCGCTACTGTGAAGTTGGATTTTCCTCCCTTCTTGGTCTGAAAACAAAGCAGCACAACCGGATTAATGTGGACTATGATATGAGATTTAAACTGTCCAGTTTGGAGCCAGACATTGCTTCACTCATGGCCAGGCCCGCCGCTCCCTATACGCAGAGTACGCAGAGTGCGTAGGGCACCAAGAACCTGGGGGGGGGCACCAAAAATTATGGTTTGTAAAACAAATAAAAAGAATTATTGCATTATTGAATTAAAAAAATATATAAATTAGTTATGAAGAGGCCCACCGTTGTTTTTTCTTAATTGCATAACCTATCACTCAATTTCGGCAATTATATGTTTTTACCTAATATATAAAAAGAGGCCCCCCCGCCCCCGCTCGCGTAGGGCACCGAAACGGCCAGCAGCGGCCCTGCTCATGGCTCAGGAAAAAAAGCAGCACCATTCTTCTCATTAAGTAAGATATTGCTTCCTTGAGGGATGGGTTGAATACAAAGAATGTCACTGTACAAGCTGTGTGACAAAAATAAAGTACCTGTATCTTTGGTAAAACTGTCATTTTGTGTTATAATTTGTAAACTGAAGTTGGCATATTGTTTTGGGGCTATTTTGAGTTAGGTGGTCCTTGAGTGTTTTTTGAAGGGTTAAGTGGTCCTTGGTCTGAAAATGTTTGAGAAACACTGACCTAGATGTATGACGGATAGTTGAGCAACATTTGCTACGGTGCACTTGGTAGGCTGGCGGACTGATCTATCCAGAACACATCTAGGTGGACACGCCCACTTGTGATGTCAGAGGAGGAAGATCTTCAAAATGGCATAATTGCTGCTAAAATTAAACGTATATGAAGTGCCCATGGATCAAGTTGAGTTATAATCTTTCAGAGACTAAACTCACTTAAGACAAATAACAGCTCCTTTTAGCTATGATTTTTTTTCTGTAATTTGTCTAAAATGCAAAAAGTCTCAAATTGGATTTCTCTTGTCAGACTTGACAAGTCAGCTTCCGATTCCCATCTAGTTCAATTATGGTTTTAAAGCTAGCTAGTTAACATTCCCATTTATTTTATTTCCATTTTCTTACTTTTTAATAATGTTAATCTGTATTATTATTTTAAACCAAAAGCCCCAGTAGGGACAAATGTTGTATGTTAGCTTTGGCTAGAAATACTATGATGCAAACATCAGATGTCTCACGCTTATCCAAGTTTCTCTACTGTCCAAATTCAAATAAACCTTAAATAAATAATAATGAAACAGTAGAAGTGAAATCCACCAGAAAGACATTTTCTTTAACGCTTACCGCAGCCGCAGAGTCTGCCATTGCGTCTCCTCGGAAACACTTCACAGCAATTTTTTAAGGTAACCAGAAACCTCACTTCATCTCCCCCAACTCTGGCAGACATCTGCTTGAGTCCTTGGTTCTATCTCGCCTCCCTCTGTCCGTCTGTCCCCAGATGAGGAGTGGTCCCTTGGCAGGGAACGTTCTGGAAGGCAGGTAGAGTAAGAGTCATATGTGGCAGACGGCCAAGCTGCTTACAGACAGACAGGGGAGGGGGGATTTGTGGAGAGAGGGCTCCGCTTCACTGACAAAGCAAAGGCCGTCGACCAAAACACTTCAGACTTTGGCTATGTGTGTGTGTGTGTGTGTGTGTACCTGCATCTGTGTGTGTGTTTGTACACAATAACAAGGTTATTGTCATGCACACACTAATTTCTATTGATTTGCATATATATACATTTGTTTGTTTGCCGTTTCTTAGAATACCTTAACCAAACCTTAAAACATATCCAACAGTGAGGTCGAGAACAATCGATGGGTGTGATCCATACTGAAGCAACTGGGGGACTTATGGGTGGCAGAAAAAGGTAGAGCGGATTGGCTGGTAACCGTAAGGTCGCTAGTTGGATCCCCGGCTCCTCCTAGCGTGTGTCGAGGTGTCCCTGAGCAAGACGCCTCACCCTGACTGCTCCGGACCAGCTGGCTGTCGCCCTGAATGGTCGACTTCGCCGTCAGTGTGTGAATGGGTGAATATCAGGCATTATTGTAAAGCGCGATGTAAGGGCAAAGGTCTATCAGCAAAGTCACAACTTTTCTCTGTTTTGTGACCTCAGTGGTGGAACGAGCTCCCTACCGATGTCAGGACCGCAGAGTCGCTCACCAGCTTCCGCAAAAGACTCAAAACTCACCTGTTCAGAGTTCATCTCGACTCTGCATAGAAACCAATGCACAGCCACCATTGAATGTTGTACGTCCTGGCACTTGTACATTCCACTTATTCAAGGTTCTTAATTGTGTAGCATCTACAGTAGCTGCTATCGCTGCTTTACATGGGGAATGGGTTAGCCTAGCGATTGTAATACCTGCACTTGGTTCTATGAACATCTTTACTGTACCGACAGCGATATATTGTTTCACTTCTTATGACAAATGTACTTATTGTAACAAATGCACTTATTGTAAGTCGCTTTGGATAAAAGCGTCTGCTAAATGCCCTAAATGTAAATGTAAATGTAAGGGCAGTCCATTTATCATTAACTGCAGGGCTTTCTTTTGGGTGTATGTTTTGTGGCGTCCATTGACTTTTCCAATGGTATCAGTTTGACGTGGGGACTTGGCTAGCTAGAACAAAACATCATATGAGAGAGAGAGAGAGAGAGAGAGAGAGAGAGAGAGAGGTTCCCAAACTTTATGAAGTCAGGACACTTTACAGCCTACCAAGTAACTAACCCCCAGCATCATAGCAGCTCGCCAAAACACTTTTGCTCTTATTTCTGCCGCATGACCCAAAAGTGACCAAGCATATTTTATGACATTAGTGATCCCATTGTATTGTTTCATTTATTTATTTACTTCATGTATTGCAGTGTTGTTCTGGTTGTTCATATCTGTTTTGCATTTGGATTTCGATTTTTATTTTTATATGTTGTAATCAGGGCGTTATGAAAAAGAGAGCCTGCTCTCAATGGCCTTTCCCTGAATAAATTAAGGTTTAATATACATATACATATATACGTATGTATGTATATGAAATGCTAGGGTTACTTAGCATCAGAATAAGCCGTACCTGTATGACCTGCTGAGCAGCTGGTCCCATCAGCTGTCGTCCACTTCCTTCCTTCTGCCTTCCATCCTTCATTTGTATATATATATAGAGAGAGAAAGAGAGAAAGAGAGACAGACAGACAGTGTGTGTGGTTGTGTGTGTGTGTGTGTGTGTGTGTGTGTCTGTGTGTGTTTGAATGCCCAGAGGGAGCACTGACTCTCTCTCTCTCTCTCTCTCTCTCTCTCACACCGTTTCGACAGACAAGTATATATTCGTACCGAAACAAAAATACTAAACTGTATGAATGAAACCACAGATCCTGTGACAAACGCGTAAACGCAGTTGCAAAAATAATCGACAGGGAACCCACGCAGCCCCCCACTCTCTTCTACCAGAACATGTGTATTTACAGCTGATAATGAGACACACAATGTGGTCACGGGTACACATACAGAGACACCCCACACTTTCTGCACAGCACACACACAGTAGCAAACAGAACCTAAAGGGGGGATGAAACAAGAGACGTATGTTGTTGTTTCTTTCTACTCTTTATCTAGCGTAGAGGCTACCAGATAGTGAGCTGATGGGGTTTTCTTTCCAGAGACCCCCGGGGGGGGGAAGCCCCCCGGGGGTTAATCATGGTCACCCGGTACGGTACTTCAGCCCCTTCTGTGTTTTATCCCCCTTTTATATGAGGGGGGGAGGGGGAGGTAATACTAAAGGTGGCATATTGTACCATTAAGTGTGAGTGTGATAAACTGGTATAAGCCGTTTGAAAATCATTCCTTCTCTGTGCCATAGTGACATCACAAGTGGGCGTGTCCACCTAGATATGTGCTGGATAGATCAGTCTAGCAGCCCACCCAGTGGACTGTAGCAAACGTTGCTCATCTCTCTGTCATACATCTAGGAGGAGACACCAACTTGTGCTGTCACTATGGCACAGGGAAGGAATGATTTTCAAAATGCTTGTACCAGCTAATTCGCACCCACACCTGGTGGCATGAAATGAGCCCTTTAAAGGTGACATAATATACCACCACGTGAGTGTGAGCTGCCTTTACAAGCCGTAACGGCTGATCTCTTCTGACATCACAAGTGGGTGATTTGGTTACAAGTGAATCATTTAGTTCTTTTGTCAAAGGTGTTACATCCGCACAAAGATCAAAACAGCGATGTTCGTCCAACCCTATATTGTCGAGGATTTTGCGAATGAAAATACAAAATAAATGTGCCAGTACTCAACCAACCTAACTGTGTGTGTGTGTAAACGTTTTTACACTGCCAAATATACCCGTCTTATGCACGCCTTTTCCGGGCATGGTCCACGCATTTACACTGACCGAGGTAATATACCGTCCTGAGTTCACATCCCAATTTACCCCCTCGGACCCTACACATATTGGCGTTTTCATTTTGATGTAAATGCGATTAGATGGCTCCGTGGTTCCAGGGGCGGGGCTTGGGTAGAGGTGCCGCTGCGTTGTCTAGACAGAGACAAAGCAGCGACATCAACATGAGTAGTACTAACTGGAGAGATGGTGAAAGGATATGCAGTCGCATTAAAGACGGGGAAAGATGGTGCGATCTACGAGAAAGACGCAGAGGAATTTTCGTAACGAGGGTTTTGTCTGAATAAAAAACAAGTGGTCAGCAATATAAGAAATATGTTGACATTTTTGCACTTGTAAATAGTTCACATTTGTAGCCTACACTCAGATGTTTACTCATTATTGCATGCGAGTCTCTTGAATCATAAAAAAATGTAAATATTTGTAGTATGCAAATTATTCTAAAGAGATCTACTTTCGGTGCATAGCCCTGCTGGCTCGTTGACGACGGGGGATTTTACCCCCTCGGTTTTACACAGGCAAGACAGTGAAATTGCCGGGCATACCAAGCCGCGACCTAACCAGCTTTGCAGTGTAAAATTGCTTTCTGTGTGTGTGTGTGGATGATGGCTGGTCTCAGCAGCCTCACCTGTGTTCCAATATCCATACTTCCCATACCTACTTTACTTAGTTTGAGTATGTAGTGTGTTCCAATTAAGATCGGGGCGAAAAGAAGTGTTCTGAAAGGACCCGGATGGTGTACTCAAGTGTGTGGATTGATGCACAGTTTTCACAGCAGCCATCTTAGCTAGGTAGTGGAAGAGGCGGAGCCAGGATGAGGCAACGTTGGCGCATTTTCCACATAGCCTGCATTAATGGAGTCATTTTGTAGTTTTTATAGCTTTTATACCTTTTTATAGCTCCTATGCGTAAAGGGTTCACCGTTGTGGGATGTTTTTGGCGGCAGACAAACCGCGGCGGCAGCCTAGATCGTAGTTTCCTGTTGGTGCACCAAGGAGTATTTAATTTGGAACAACACTGACATCTGAAAATCTGCGCACTTAGTGAGTGCAGATAGTGTACTTAAAGCCAGTGAAATTTCTGCCAAAGTAGGGACACAATACAACAAGGTGTATCGTTTTTTTTTGCACAGAGGAAATGGAAAGCTCACGGCATCAACAAGGAGGGAAGAGGGAGAGAGGGGGGATTTGAATATGATTAAACAAGGATAAGAAGGGTGGGTTGGTGGGTTGGTGGGTTGGTGGGTGGGGGGGTAACACTAAAGTACTACTGGCATTGAGTCCCAAGCTGAAACCTGCCCCTCAGGCCTTTTTTTGCACATTGTCCGTTACCTGACGTTAGATTTTTTGCCCCTGTAAAATGTGTTCGTAGGGCACAAATTTTCATTCCCAAAGGAAATTCGCCGGGCTACGCCGGTTAGCTTATCAGATGATGATAGAATTGGGCACAAACAAGGTCATTCACAGAGGGCTTAACATAACCACATGCTACGTTAGCATTTCCAGGCTTAGCATTTAGCATTTCCATGCTATGTTAGCATTTTCGTTCGACAATGACGATAATGCTAACGCACCCGCTTTCATAGTGACTTTCAGCAGCAGACTCTCTTATCGACCATCACCCACATTTATTAATCTCCGTCGCAGTCAGAAGCCACCTAACAATCTTCAACAACAGTCCGAAGGAACTACAATTTCCGTAATTCACAGCACAGCAATATAATATTGGTGGCAAAGTCCAAGTAGTCAATGCAGTGCTCTTAATCTGGGAGGGGAGGTGGGGGGCATAACATTACTGGGAAGGGGGGCATGTTAATACAGAAAGCTTGGTTAGAGACATCGTATTGACACAGACCCTTTTTTGTTTGTCAAGAAAATCCATCCAAGCGTCAATTGGTATTCTACATTGCTTCGGTAGAATTGGGCCTTCGAACAAAGCCCCACAGAGAGTATTATGAAATCAAATATACATATATTTTTCAAGAAAAGTGGGAGACAGAGAAAAAATAAAATTACATCCTCACAAACATTTTGACCCCAACACAAGATAGGATAAAAAAAAGTCTTTGAAGAGATAACCGTTCACAAAATAGGACATATTTACATAAAACGCTTTGTTTAACACTTTCTTTTGTTTCAACTATGTACGAAACATTCCAAACATCAGTAAGACCCAAACAAAATTCGATATGGGTTGTGGTTAAAAATTAAAAAAGAAAAAAGTTGTATTTATTACCCATATTTGTTCCTCAAGTCTTTTCCAGGTCATTGGTGCGGTTCCATATTGTACAAGTGTCCTATTTTACAAGAGTGTGATTGTATCGTCTCCTAGCCTTATCGGTAGGCTAATGTACATACCTTTGTAGGCCTCAGTCATCCGAAACGCAAGCTAGCTTTATTGGTAGGCTTATTTACATACCTTCGTAGGCCTCAGTCATCCGAAACGCAAGCTAGCTTTCAGTGCGACCCTTTAACCTTGGCCATTGCACAATACATTTTGTACTACCGGTTTATCCAGTTTAAATTTTACATGTTTTTATAATATTCATTTCTGTTAAAACTTAGATTGTATTGGTTTATTTTATTCTATTTTTATTTTAATGTTTTTTTAAGCACAGAAAATATCGAGTATGTCACACAAACATTGAAAAATAAAAACCTTTGAATCTTTGATTGGTAAACGGCCAATCTATTGCAGTTTAGGTTCACTGCTTAAACAACAAGCGATTACCTAACGGAACACACATTTCAACCAAAATTAATTAATTCAAACATATTGATTTCAATTTTAGCTAAGATTTAATGGAGTTGTCTCCAACTTGGAGATAATATTGGGCTTTTGGTAAATGTAAGGGTGTGTTGGAGTTAAAGCACAGCACAAAAAAAAAGGAATGATTGACTTGCAGAAAAGGCATAGCAGAAAGCACCACACAAGAGTGAGTCCATGTTTCATAATGATGGCTGTGTGAGTGGTGGCTGAAAACGTACACAATTTATTGTGTTTCATAAATGTAGATAGAAATGGCATAGAAAGTAGAAAACAGAGACATAGAAAACGGATGAAAGAAATATGGCAAAAACAGCCCCACTCCCCCCCTGCCAAAGAAAATCCACAAATAGAATATAATGTGGATATAATATAAATGTACAATCATTAGATTCACTGACGCAATCTTGGAAAGAAATAAAGGTTTCTTGACACAACCACATTTTATCCTCATCCTCTCTTCATTTACTGTCCAGTATTTACACATGCCTCCACCGCTTGGAAGAGGGGGGCATTTCTTTTTCTTCAAAGTCATTAATTTTCCGAAGTCCTTCTTCTTTCCGAACTCGTTACATTTTTCCAAAGTCTTTCTTCCCGCTTTTTTTTTTCACTTCCGTTGATTCCTTGGATATTCAGTATCTGAAAGTTATTTTGGTGGTGTGTGTCCATGTGTGTGGTTGTGTGTGTGTGGGTGTGTGATGGCATGGTTGTGTGTGCATGGATGTGTGCGTGCGTGTGTGTGTGTGTGATAGCATGGTTGTGTGTGGTTGTATGTCTCATTGTGTGCGTTGTTTTGTTTGTGTGCGTGTGTGTGTGGTTGTGCACTGAGTCCTGGTTCATGCTTTGCTGCAGTCCGTCTTTGAGTGGTGGCTGTTCTCCCCGTGGACTTTGACCTCGATGGAGTCCGGCTTCAAACTCTCCTTCCCGTTCTCCTCTTTCAGCGGGAGCTTCCTGAGGGAACGGGAAGCACAAACACACAAAAACACATTTATATGTGATTTTACAGAGGCGATACACAAAGAAAAATAACACATTTATATTTGTGGAAGGGGTACACACAAAAACACATTTCGATTATTATTTATTTATTTATTAAATTTTATTTTTTATACTTTTAATAGTAGAGTAAGAAAGGAAGAGAGAGAGGGTATGGGAGAGAGAGAGGAAGACAGGCAGCAAACGATAACGGCAGAAATCATCTTAATGGTACGAGCTGTACCCAGTGAACCACCGGGGCGGCCCTATAGTAGTATTTTTAAAGAAGGGATACACACACAAAGAAACGCATTTATATTAGTAATTTTAAAAAAGGGATACACACACAAAAACAGCACATTTAAAATGTCTTTTTATAGAAGGGATATACACACAAAAAGAAAACATTTTATTTTATTTATTTATCCTATTTCTGGTAGAGTAAGACAGAAAGGTATGGCAGAGAGAGGGGAAGACATGCAGCAAAGGACAACGGGCAGGAATCGAACCCCGGTCCCTGCGGTAAGGACTGAGCCTTAATGGTACGCCCTTGACCCAGTGAACGAACTGGGGTGGCCCTATATTAGTATTTTTAAAGAAGGGATACACACACAAAAAAAATCCATTTATATTTGTATTTTTACGAAAGGGATACACATTACAGAGACGCTGCGCTTGGAAGTCTTCGGAAAAAAAGGGGATTCCCGCTAACAAAACCGAACAATGAAAATCACCAAGCTAGTAGGAAGGTTGAAGAACGAAGGTTCTTCATGCTTCCGTTCAAGTTGATATGATGATATCGTATCAAATAAACACTTTAAAAAATGTCCCCCCCCCCCCAAAGACCGACGGCGTATTATTGTGGATAATCATTTTAAAATATAGCACACTTAGCCAAGAAAGCGTCCAGATGTATCCCTCCATTTCCTCAAACTCTTAATGACACTTAAGAGTGTCATTAAGAGTGTGAGTGTCACACATGGTGGTGTAATACCAACCCTTTAAGTGAAAAGCCCTGAGTCAATTTTCACCGCTGTTTTTTAATCGTGGTTGTTGTTGGAACAGACCGAAATTTCATACATTTGGTTGGCACTTGCCATCTTTAAACGACACAGTTGACAGGTGATTCAGCTCATTATGATTTGCTCAAACGAATGCAGAGGTATAAAACGTTGAAGTCAGGGGAATTTCGAACCACGCAAAACGGGGGGGATGCAACCAACATCTTTTTTTTATCAATACCTAATTATCCAAATAATAGCAGATAAAATAGGGGGGGGGGGGGCACGGCTGAGGATTACCATGGTCAAAAACATAATTTCCCTTCACGTTATCTCTACTCGCAATGTTTCCATTTTAAAAGAAGAAAACCCCCACACACACCAGTCCACACTGACTGTGTCTTGGAATCCATTGAGCAGTTTTTCCTCTGAACTCTCTCCCCGGGATTCCTGTCCGTTTATGAGGACACATTTCCCACATCGGCAGGGGGGTGGGGGAGGGGGAGGTAATGACTACCCCCCCCCCCCCCCCCCCCCCCCCCCCCCCCATTCCCATTCCCCAATCACCCCCCATGGTGTCAGACGTCCTGTGGTGCAGTGGCTGCTGGGTAATTATGCGTCGGACACAGAAACCCATCTTCTGCTTCTTCGGGAAAGATAACCAATATTCTATTCTCCATTTTCCTCTGTCGGCCATGTTGGATCCAGAGCCTGTAATCACGATTGTGTTGGAACCAAGATGGCCGCCAGGTGGGAGTGTGGATAGGGGTTGTGTTCTCTGTTGGCGTCGGCACCATGATGTCATTCACCCCCGGCCCCGGGGAGAGTACACTAACATACACACACACACACACACACACACACACACAGATTGATACACATGCACGCCCATAGGCTCTCACACACAAACACAATATCTGCAAATTGCACACACACATAACCCAACCATAAACAAACACACACACATGCAGACCTACACAGGGCAGTTGCTAGGAATTCTGGGCCCCCTGAAAGAATATCAGTGTGGGCCCCTCTACCCCATTCATTGCGACCTTAGATGTTCTTGTTTTTCAGGGTTCTTGACGGTGCCTGGTGTAATACACCCAATTTGTTTCCTTTTGTACATTTAACGACTTAACAAGTCAAAGTATTATTGTGTAAATTATGTATTATTAATTGTCTTATTCTCATTTCCCTGATTTGCAACACGTTATTACACCTCTGATTGCAAATACATTTTCAATTAACCACTCAACAAATAAGTGTGGGTATTTTATTGTATTTAACAATCAAGCACTGATCTGCAAAAAACAAAGTGTCCTGGCTCAAGATAGTCCACAGGTAAATATGTAGCATTTAACTTAAATGTGAAACAAAGAGCACATGGAATACATTGTTGTAAAACAAATATCAAAAACAACAACAAGCCTCATCTAATCTCAATTAAAGTTTGAATTGTTTTTTCACTGTAAGTCTCATCAGAAAGCCCAACGCCGGGCCTTTTTGTCAGCAAATTTGCTGATGAGGTCTTTGAAGTCCAATTGTCAGCTTAGCTGACTTTCAATTGAAAGTCTAGCAAGGCTATTTAGCCTCTCTGGGCTTGTTGTGGATCTGAGATAGTTCTTAACTAGTTTCAGTTTGCTGAACGCCCTTTCTCCACCTGCAACAGTCACAGGTAATGTACAGAAGATTCGGATGGCAACACTTACTTCACCAAAAATGTTCTGAAAATGAAGTTTATGAATGGAAATCAGCAGTTCAAGGGGGCAGTGGCAGTCTGAAAATGTGGCACTATAAACAGACCTCAAATGTTGTACTTCAGTTTCAAAATTAGCACTAAGATCCTGTTTGTATTTGCTTGCTAATGAATGGCAAACTCAGTGAATCTGATCACCTTTTAAATCCTTGATTTTCAGCATTGCAGCAAATTCCTCACAGATATTTGCAATGGAAAGCGGGTGTCCAAGGCACAGATGATGTTATCTAAAGCCACATAGAACACACTGTTGCGAAACAGATTTGATTCTGTCTCCTGTTCGTTTCCCTCTTCTTCTGACCTCTGACTCATCTGCAAAACGTTTTGTCTTTCGCTTGTGGCTGACTGGAATTCCAGTGGGAACATCCATAGCTTCTGCGATAAGGGAAGCCTCTGCAAGGAAGTCATCCCATGAGCACAAAAGCTGCATTTCTTCCTTCAATGCCTCTATATTGGCTGCTACTACATCTAGTGTAATTTTTCCTGACTGCAGAATTATGTTTGTCTTCAATGGACTGCAGTATTTTTTCCAGACAGTCAGGAGAACAATGGCTTTAAAAGAAGTAAAATAACTCCTGAGACCAGTGACCTTTGATTTGACTTCATTAGTCAAGCTGCACCTAGCAAAGATGCTATCCAGGGCCTCTAGGAGAGATGGTAAGTGATTTGCAACTGGTTTAACAGCCGCTATGCGGGCACTCCAACGGGTATCAGACATGCGGAGAAGAGAGCAGCCAGTCTTCTCTTAGAGAATGGCCCATCTCTCTGGGCTGGCACTGAAGATATTGTACAAGCCATTCAAACACCCGAAAAATGTTGCAACATCGTTACATGACTCTGCAGCATGTACTCCAACAAGATTAAGAGTATGCGAGGCACATGGTGAATATGTAGCAAGTGGATTTATTTTCCTTATTTCAGCCTGGACCCCTTTAACTTTTCCTGACATATTCGAGCCATTGTCAAAGCCCTGGCCTCTGCAATCTGCAATAGCACTGTGGTGCTCCACTAATGTCTTCAGTATCATCTCTCATATTTCATGGCCAGTCTCGCCACTGAATTCTTCAAACTTCAAGAAACGTTCAGTTACATCTCACTGATCATTCTGAACGACATATCTCAACAGAATTACATTCTGTTCCTTGTAGGAGACATCAGGAGTCGCATCACATATTAATGAGTAATAAATTGCACACTCCCTTTCCTTCAGTATTTCTTTCAAAACTCTTTCTCCACAGAGTTCTATGAACTCATTTTGAGACTCTGGGCTAAGGTAATGGGTCACTCTGGTGCTTGGTCTTTTCTCCTTTACTTTTCTCAGATGATCATTCAACAGAGGATCGTACTTGGCTACAAGCTCTACAGTGCCAAGGAAGTTACCATTCCGTGCATCACCAAGCGTTTCTGTGCTCCCTCTGAATGGCAAATTCTTGAGGCCAGAAAAAGAAAATATTCTCTCAAGAATAGCTTTGTTTCTGTCAACTTCAAGTTGGATTTCTTACTGCTGTGGCTGTCTATCCCCTTTGCTTCCATCAAAGAGTATTTCAGATTTTCCACTTGAGGTAGCAGGTTTTGTGCGCCTTGCAAACTTCATGGTCAGGGAATTTGTTGTACATTCTCCGCCATTTGAGATCTGATATTTTGTACCCTTTTTTGGTGTTAAGTGCACTGGCTGATGCTTTTTTAAGGCCATCACAGGAAAATAACATGCATGGCACACAGTATATTGCTCTTGCACTTTCACTGTACATTAACCAGTCTCTCTTTTTTCCCATTTTTCCCGTCCATTTGTTGACTTTGTATACTCTAAGTACTCTGGAAATTTCTTTCCATCTGAATCCTTTGGCATTATCAAGGTCAGATCTCTCTGAGTGGCTGTGGCTAGCTTTTTGACAATTATCTCACGATCGTGGTCTGTGAGCTTCTCTGGCCATAATCCTGGGTCACATTTTAAATATTCTTCCTCCTTGTTCTCTTTCCTGCCTTTCTGTACTTCCTGTGCTCTGTCTTCAGCAGTTTCATGACAGCAACAGCTTTGATCTGCTTCACAATTTCCTTCACTATCTGAAGTAGCCTTGCTTTGGGAACTTGGGCCTGGCTCTGTCAACAGCAACAGACATAAATTGAGTTATAAAAAAATGTAGCCTATATTTTGCTATTATATAATTGAAATAGCCAAGGTGTTGATTAATATCTTATTCACTGCCAGTGATACAGCAGTTTACTAATAAACAAAAACAGCCTACTGTACATCACTCACTCACCATTAAAGGCATCATCGGACTGCTGGGGGTGAGTGTCTGCTGTGGGGTCAAACTCAGATGAAGCAGCCACTGCTGATTCTGGAGCAGCAGATCATAAAGGTTTATTGGTCCATTAAATAAATTGTAAACATTAAATGTCATGTTTCATGAAAAAACTGTTGCAGAACTAACCTATTCTTGGACAAAATCTAAATGGGCTTCTTAGTACCTAGCTCTAGGTGGACAGCTTCACTTTCCCAGGTAAAAAATATTTTTAAACCATTCAAAAGTCAGTGTAAACTGTCCAAAATTCTAAACAGTCTTTTTTACTTTTTTGTTGAAAGAGAACTTGTATTATTGCTTTAATTGCATATAAGATGATCAGAGCTCAAGATAGGACGTTAAACAGCTCATAATTCCATATTTACTATCTATTTTATATTGCTGAATAAACAAGTTTTTCAACAAAACTGTAGTATTCTATTTTCTAGCCAAAAACTTTTTTCTTTTTCTTCTTTTTTTTACATTTGAACACATCATGATGAGATTTATAGACCTTTGCCTAATATTCATATTACCGAGCTGACCTGAACACATCACATTTGCCACCGTTAGCAACTTTTTTTTAAGATAAGTAGCTCTATATCCTGCCGATTTTAACATGGATTTGAAAACTGGATTTACTATTTTTAACTGATGGGACTTTCTACACCGTCCAGTTGTGTGATTACTACCACTGCTTTGAATGACTGTTGATGCGCGCTGTGCCGACTTCGAGCCCGTTTGCACATCGTCTGCAGCAGCAGAAGCAGCTGGGATTTTTATTATTCTTTTTTTTTTGGACTAGACGGATACTGAGTTGAAGGAGTTTTTTTTAACCCAAAGAGTCAAAGACAGTTGAAGGTAGGCCTACAACACTTTTATATGATGCGGACCAGTGATAAATGATGACACTGAAGGGACTAGATTTGTAAATGACACAACTCTCACCATTCTTTGTAAAAAAGTGTTTGATATCCTGGGCCCCTGCTCTGCCGCTCCTACTCCTGGCCTCCTTCCCTCCTTCCTTAGTCTTTTCTGGTGTCCAGACTTGTGTTTTTTGGGGGGCATCCTCACGATCCTTACCCTGCTGAAGTTCGCTCGCGCTCACTCACTTCCAATGAGGAAGAACCATGGGAAGAACGAACCGCGGTGTGGACCAAACCTTTTTTTAAGAAGGGGCCAAGGGGATTATTGAAATGATTGAAATTAGAATATTGTATGATTTGTGGCTTTGTTTTAATTCGGATTCATTCATATGAATATATATTAGTTCAGTTTATGCATAATCATTTTGTCATAGAGGCTACTGGGGGCTGTGTGTGGGCCCTAGCGGGCTGTGGGCCCTTCTAACCATAATAACCATAACCGTAACCATAACCATAATAATTGTCATAACCTTTCCCCCCTATACGACGGCGCTGCACCTACACATACATAACACCAACCCACACACAGACACAAAGTCATCCGCAACTCGGGGGACACAGGGCTGACATTGGCTGATCTCTCTAAAGGGGCTCACCCTGAAGCGACCTTTGACCTCCAGCTCTGACCATGGTGGGCTGGGAGGGGGGCAGCACGTCGGTGCACACCTGCGGCATGACTGGGAAATACTATGACATTTATTATTTGAACCAGTATGAATATTCCTACCGTACGTAGGCCTCTACACATTACCAGGCTATAGAATAACACACACACACACACACACACACACGCACGCATGCACGCAGGCACGCACGCACACACAAACATACACACGGTGGCAGATTGGTAATCGGGAGAGTCGGGAGAATTCCCGGTGGGCCGTTAACGTTTCGGGGCTGTCGGGCTGATTACTGCGGGATAACAATATTGCGTTTATAAAAGTTCCTTGCAGCGCCATCCAGCAGCCTGAGCTGTGCGCCCGCAACCTCTCACTCACTCTACAGACAGTCAACGTCGCAAACAAGTCGATTTTGTCTAGAGGGGAGTAACTGAGCGCCCCCTCCCAAAGTGGTACAGCCCAGGTGGGCCTCCCCCTGAGGTACCTGAACCACGACATGGAGGAGAAAGGGATTGTTGCCCGCGATTGTCTCCCGCTTGAGCCCCGCTTCCCGCTGCCCGTTACCGAGGGAACACAGCCTCACCGATACCCGCTTCCGAGGCGGTGGTCCCTCGGCAGCGAGGCTCCGGCGGGAGACAATCACGGTTAACAATCACAGGCAACAATCCCTTTCTCCTCCATGTCGTGGTTCAGTCTACTTATGATGATATAGATATAGAGCTCCAGGACTCCCGCCAGAGCACCCGGAGTGCTCTAGAATATTAACAGAACATGGCCAAAGGCTGTGTGCTCCACTGTAAACAGAGCGCATGGTACCGTGGCCCCATGCTGCTCAGGGCCACACCCCCACCCTCCTCCTTGATCAGCCTCTCTCCTCCTCATTTGCATTAAAGCGACAGACACCGAGACGGCGCGTTTAAGGAAAGCTCAATGTGCGACTGGCTCTTAGTGGCTGTAATTCTGCACCACGGCTGAATTTCAGGAACGTCTTCAAATACTGTGTTAGGGGCCCACTAATACCTATATTAAGGATCCATAATATAGCATGCCATGAGACCTTTAAAACAAACAAGACAGTAAAACAAACAAATAAACAACAAGTTAACCAAGTTAACCACCAGTTAATCAATCCGTTAACAAAAAACTAACACAATCTAGTAAACACAAAAAACAAACTACATTCAAAGGAAGGAATAAAAAGACGAAAAAACAACAATAAAAAGGAATAAACACAAAGCCACATAAAAACAAACAGCCTTCAAGGCAGCTGACTACTCACAGGTACGCGGCCTTGCCCTCCTCTGTCTCCTTGCCCTGATTGGTGGAGCTCTTCTGGCTGCGGAGCGAGCGTGTGACGCACATGAGCAGTCCGCACCGCCGCAGGAAGAAGCAGCTGACGTCCAACAGCAGCAGGAAGAGCAGCAGGCCGCCCAGACCCAGGCCCACAGCGGGGCCCAGGCCCAGGCTGCTGAACAGAGACTCTGCTGGGGGAGAGAGGGTACAGTCAAGACCCAGGCCTAGACCCAGGCCCACAGCCTGGGTCCGGGCTACGGGATACGTGCGTGGCTACGGGATAATGCCGTGTATTGGTGGCTCTTAGGTTGAGAGTTTGAATCCCGATTAGAGCATTATGAACAAGCTGAACATGACATTCTTTCATTGCCACTCATTTAAGAAACAAAACATTGAACAGCACCTGAAATTCATCAGGCAATCAACATTCCGGCTCATTAGTTTCCAAGAATCGTTCTGCCAAGACACAGTATGGCATTAAGGGGAACTTCTTCGTTAACCATTTTCCCTTCATAATGAACTGTCACATTAATATTTCTTCCGTTAGTGTTCTTGACAACAAATGTTTAATTTCCCCAGAATCTCAATGATTTTTCAGGTATATGCTTTGCAGAAAGCCCTTAGTTCACTTGAGAAATGTGTGCTTTGAGTTTTCTGGATGTTGTCCTTGACCATGTGAATGAAGTTGCAGTTCAGGTTTATAAGTGGAACATCTTTTCTTAAATATGACAATTATGTTATATTTATATATCTTCTATTAGTTTGTTCCTGACTTTAAATTTTGCTCTGACCCCGTTAAGCACTGCTTGCGGTTATATATTTTTTTTTATTGGGGGTCAAGCAGCAAAGCTCCGAGACAACCATTGCTTTTGTACGTTTTCCCTTTTATTATTATTTACCTGCCATGGGAGTCTTATGGCAGCCCATTGAACGCCATGGTGAAAAGTTTACGCAAAAATTTGCCACACTGATTCAGGACAGTCCCTTTATCCCATGAAGCAAATTTGAGTTTGCTAGCTCATGAGCTCTAGCGCAACCAACAGGTCAAATTTGGACATGCATTCATGTTTATTACTTTTGACTCATTCATCCAATATTCACAAACAAGGTATCATTGGAATCCTTGGGCCAAGCCGAGTTCAACACACCATTTCGTCATTTTGCGTCATGATAGATTTTCCACCGTCTTGGTTTATGTTAAAAACCTTCAAAATGTATCTCCTATCACAAATGTTGTCCAAACTTCTCTAAACTTGGCACAGATGATCTTCAGGCCATGCTTGACAAAAAAAAAATAGAATTTTGAAATTCAAAACCGTTTGGCCGCTCCAGCCAATCAAATTCGACTGTGGAGATGCCAAACAGGTAGTAAGCCAATTTTTCAGCAGCCGTTTGACATATCATAACCAAACTTGGTACATAGACCCAGGACATCACCATGGGGACACTCAATGAATTTGGTGACCTTGGAATATACTCTCCAAATTAGTTTAGAAAGTATATTCCAAACTAATTTACAATGTCTGGTGATACTATCAGACTGACCCATATATCTAGTAAATTATTTCTCATGGAATTTGGCCGCCTTGTTCAAAGTTGTCTAAATCAATTATACATAGCCACAGGCCACATATTCTGTTCAATCTTCATGAAACTTGCCATATATGATCTTCGGACCAAGCTGAACAGATGCGTCAACAACTTCTCCAAATTCAAAACCGTTTGTCCGTGACAGCCAATCAAACTTGACGGCAATAACGCCAAACAGGAAGTAAGCCTGTTCTCAGCAACTCTTTAACATATCATAGCCAAACTTGGTACATAGACTCATGACATCATTCCGGGGACAGCCAATCAATTTAGTGACCTTTGATCTCAGGGGGACGTCAAACAGGAAGTGAGCTCATATCTCTGCAAGGCCTTCATGTATCCAAACCAAACTTGGCTCATAGTCTTACGACCCTATCCTGATGATGCCCAAATAATTGGTGACATTTGACCCCTAGGGGGGCGTTGTAAGCAGCAAGTCTATTCCAGCCCTTAGAAAGCAACTTCAATGTATTTTCATTGTAATAACCATTTGCCAATAGCTTTCATTGTCAGTAAAATTTACAATAATAATAATAATAATAATTGATCAGTTTTTTATAGCGCTTTTCTAAGTACTCAAAGACGCTTTACAAATAACAAAGGAATACATACAGACAGTACAGACACTCAAACAAAAGGGAAAAAATAAACAACACCACAATAGGCAACACATTAAGAGAGCGGGAGAGAGTGGAAGATGGCGGAGGACGATTTGTCAAATGTTGTAGGTGGTCCTGAAGAGATAGGTTTTAAGTTGACTTTTGAATGAACAGAGTGTATCAGAGTTTGGGATGGCCAGAGGGAGGGAGTTCCAGAGGGTAGGGGCGGCGAAGGCTCTGTCCCCCAGGTTTTCTTTTTTTTTTTGCGATACTTTGTCTTGGTGACGGAGGTGAGAAGGTTAGCATCAGCGGAGCGTAGGCGGTGAGTGGGGGAGTGGCGATGGAGGAGATCTGTTATGTACGAGGGTGCAAAGTTGTTTAGGCGCTTTGTAGGTGGTGAGGAGAATCTTGTAATTGATGCGTTATTTTATGAACTGAATACAATATGAACTGAATTCTTACTGGAATAGATGCTTCATGAACCACCTCCAGAATGGATGCTTGTTTACATTGTGTCTCTGTTAGGGATACTGTTCCGAATACCCCTATGTATTTTGTGTGATTTGTTCTCAGGCAGACGATAATGCGCCCTTACCACTAGAGGAATATTCCATCAAAGTCGCTAACGAAAGTGGCGCTTAGTTGATCAAGCCTGGTTATAACTAAGGCCAACTTCCACTTGAGGCTAAAGCCGTTCTATCAACCCAGTTCAGCCGCACCTTGCTCAGCTCAGTTCAAGCCAGGCTTACGTTATTGATTAAGCGCGCTCACGAGATATATGACCAGCCCAGAACCGTGAATGTCGAATCATGGATCAAATGTCCGAAAAGGACCGAGCGGGTTCTTTTCCAGTGGTGAACAGAAGCTGCTTGTTGAGGTCTATGAGGAATTCAAGCATATAATAACTCAAAAAGGGAACACCGTAACCATTAATAAAGACAGGGGGGCCGCCTTGCAAAAAAATCGCCAATCTTTTGAATGCATAAGTAGTATTAAGCACAACATATTTAAATTTAATATTGACTAAGATTTCACATCAGGGAGATAGTCTCGAGGTAACGTGTCGGACTTGCACCGGGTCGTCCGGGGTTCAATCCCCAACTAATTAGTAATTTAGGAATGATTACTGGAGAAATCAAATCACTTTTCATGCCATTTATTTTCCATTTCTTTGAATATTCTAAATTGACTAACCATACTATTTATCTCAACAGAGGTGGTCTCGGCTGCCTGCCGAGAAACTCACCTGAATGGATTGTAAGTGGCTGACAATTTCCCATGCAGCAGTGTCTTTGTCATTGTGACAAAGGCTTCACTATCAGTAACATTAATATTATCATTAACTTTACCATGGGTTAGATTTGGATTCTAGGGATATTGCAAGACAAATTTATTATATAAAAAGTCAATTGTTGATTGCCCTTATTTCTCTGATATAAAGGGAATTACAAAAATAAGCCAACGCCAAGAATTCAATGATACACTCGGTTCGCCGGTACTACAGGGCTAATGCTAGATCACCCACCCAACTGCTGGTTCCCGATTTTTTTTCCCGATAGAATACATATATTTGTCTAAAAATGTGTTGAGAAAATATCCTGGATAACGATAGATAGCAATTCATGTAATTATTTTATTTGCATCATTTTATCTTAGACCCTTAGTGAAAATATAGGCTGTTCGTACTTCATATATGTACATTTATGACAAAATCGTGAGGACTAGGCTTTGCGGAATATTCTGATGATACACTTGTTTCCGACAGATGGACTTCTCTGAAACATCGCTCAAGAAAGTCTGACAGTTGGCCTGGTACCGAGCAGGTTAGTTTGGTCGGATAAATTGCCATGGTTACTTAGCGGAGAATCCCTTAAGTCACGTTAATGTAACGCAACTCTAGGTTAAAGTAGCGAGGCTAAGGGAAATAAGCCCGTCTTTGCCTTTAACTTGGCTGATGGGTTACCCCTCCAGTGGGGTAATTTTTTTCATTCTGTAAACATTGTCGTATAATGTTCTAGTTCATTCCACCATCTGTCGTTATTACTAATTACTGAGACGGTCATCCTGTAGCCACCTAGCCGATTACGTCTGTCCAGCAAAATTAGTTTATAGAGTCCTATTCTTGACCCCCACATTGCTGCTCGCAGCTATATTTTGTCTTATTTTTGTAGCTTTAAATACAGCCCCTTGGTAAATTTAATTACTAACTGTACATTAAAAAGTATTTCTACTCAATCTAAAAGGTTTAACAACTGCTATCTCCTCCTCGATTGAGTGTTTGTATTTAGCTCGCAGGCTGGATGCGCTCCACTTTCTTTTGTGGTGAACCAGTGCCTTGAATATGCACTAGAGTGTTTCTACAGCTCGATGCGTTTTCGCAATGAAACGCATCAAAGGAAAACTGTGAATCAGCGCCTTGAATATGCACTAGAGCGTTTCTACAGCTCGATGCGTTTTCGCAATGAAACGCATCAAAGGAAAACGGAGGGGAAAAGATGCATCCTTTTTTCTTTCATCCAAAAGGCTTCAACCAGACCATCAGCCTATAGACCTGACCCTTAACCTTGACCAAACCCTTTCCGAATGACCCCTTGAATCCCAAAGCCAGGACCAGCCACACCCACGACTCTGAGCTACTTCCGACACATTTTACGCTTTTTATGAAATTTGGCAGGGTAAAACAAAAAGAGGTTCTCAAAGGGCAGGCGGTCGGTGAATAATCCCTTAAGGTAAGGAACACCCCTTCTCCCTCAACCAGTCCCTGATGTCTTGGATTAATGAGGTACATCTTATCTCGTCTTTAGACGCTGGTCATTTCAAATAACTGATGGAATGCCTGGGGCCTTGCTAGCCGCCATTAGCTCCTCTAGCTGAGGGAACAATGGATGGACTAAAGATAGCGAGCAAAGATAGAGGGATTGATTTATTTATGAAACTTTATTGCACTGTTCTTACGTTTCCGACTGAAGGACGGACAGAAGGTGAAGGGCGGAGAGAGTTAGACAGGAAGCTGGAGACAGACCGACAGAGAGAGGCCAATGGAGAGAGAGGGAGGCTGACGGAGGGGGGGAGGGAGTGAGAGAGAGGCCAATGGAGAGAGAGGGAGGCTGACGGAGGGGGGGGAGGGAGTGAGAGAGCGGCCAATGGAGAGAGAGGGAGGCTGACGGAGGGGGGGGAGGGAGAGAGAGAGAGAGAGAGAGAGAGAGGAGAGAGAGAGAGAGAGAGAGAGAGGAGGACGAGAGAGAGAGAGAGAGAGACAGAGAGAGAGAGAGAGAGAGACAGAGAGAGGCTGATAGAGAAAGAGGACGAGAGAGAGAGAGAGAGAGAGAGAGGACGAGAGAGAGAGAGAGAGAGAGACAGAGAGAGAGAGAGAGAGACAGAGAGAGGCTGATAGAGAAAGAGGACGAGAGAGAGAGAGAGAGAGAGAGAGGACGAGAGAGAGAGAGAGAGAGAGACAGAGAGAGAGAGAGAGAGACAGAGAGAGGCTGATAGAGAAAGAGGACGAGAGAGAGAGAGAGAGAGAGAGAGAGAGGACGAGAGAGAGAGAGAGAGAGAGAGACAGAGAGAGAGAGAGAGAGAGAGAGAGAGGACGAGAGAGAGAGAGAGAGAGAGACAGAGAGAGACAGAGAGAGAGAGAGAGAGAGACAGAGAGAGAGAGAGAGAGACAGAGAGAGAGAGAGAGAGAGAGAGAGAGAGAGAGAGAGACAGAGAGAGAGAGAGAGAGACAGAGAGAGGCTGATAGAGAAAGAGGACGAGAGAGAGAGAGAGAGAGAGAGAGAGAGAGAGACAGAGAGAGAGAGAGAGAGAGAGAGAGAGAGAGAGGACGAGAGAGAGACAGAGAGAGAGAGAGAGAGACAGAGAGAGAGAGAGAGAGACAGAGAGAGGCTGATAGAGAAAGAGGACGAGAGAGAGAGAGAGAGAGAGAGAGAGAGAGAGAGAGAGGACGAGAGAGGAGAGACAGAGAGAGAGAGAGAGAGACAGAGAGAGGCTGATAGAGATAGAGGACGAGAGAGAGAGAGAGAGAGAGAGAGAGGACGAGAGAGAGAGAGAGAGAGAGAGAGAGAGAGAGACAGAGAGAGGCTGATAGAGAAAGAGGACGAGAGAGAGAGAGAGAGGACGAGAGAGAGAGACAGAGAGAGGCTGATAGAGAAAGAGGACGAGAGAGAGAGAGAGAGAGAGAGGACGAGAGAGAGAGAGATGAGAGAGAGAGAGAGAGAGAGAGAGGCCCGATGGACGATGTATAGGGGGGGAGAGAGTAAGAGACAACGAGGCAGAGAGCGAGCACATTCTGGCAGGAACACTAATCAAACCCCCTTTAATCTCCAGGTGGAAAGGGGATTTTGAGTATGGGGTTTGAAGCTCTCAGATTGGATCGACATCCACTCACAGCCAGAGGGCAGAATGTTGTCCCTCACCTCCTCAGAGTTTACCCCTGTCCATTCTGCTGAAGCGTCAGACACCATAAACATCACCTCTTCTGACCACACTGCCGCTATCGTATATCAAAAGAAAAGCTTAAAATGGGGAGAGAGAGAGAGAGAGAGAGAGAGAGAGAGAGAGAGAGAGAGAGAGAGAGAGAGAGAGAGAGAGAGAGAGAGAGAGAGAGAGAGAGAGAGAGAAAATGTTAACACTGCCAAATATGCCCGTCTGATGTACGCCTTTTTCCCGGCATAGTCCCCGTGTTTAGACTGGCTGAGGTAAATTGCCTGCTTGAGCTAGCACCCCAATTTACCCTCCCGGACCCTACACACATTGTCGGTTTCATTCTTATGTAAATGCGATTAGATGGCTCCGTGGTTCCAGGGGTGGGGCTTGGGTAGAGGTGTTGCTGCGTTGTCTAGACAGAGACAATGAGCGATATCAACATGAGTAGTACTAACTGGAGAGCTGGTGAAATCCACGAGCAGCTGATCAGATCATCAAAAATAAAAACATTGGTAGTATGCAAGTTGAATATTGGGCTCTTTTTGAAGGCTGGTTTAACCTGATGACCACTGATTGGTCAACGAGCAACTAGTGTGCAGCCTCACCCAGCCACAGAGTCCAATCAGACTGACTCATAGCAGGTGAGGCTGAGACCAGCTCACGGTTCTCCCTTTCTCTCTCCCTCTCTCTCTCTCTTCACACACAGCAAATTCTCAACTTGATCAAATCCTAATCACCATTATTTTGGTCAATATTGAAAAATAAGATTATTCAAACAATAATTTTTGAGTTTCAAAACATGATACATTTATTCAGCATTTCTCTCCAAAAAAACTTTGTAGTACTTTATATGAAAAGGTACCCATATTTGCCATTAAGTAGGTGCTTATTAATATGCCTATTAGTAACATACTGGCCCAGTATTAGTAAGTAGAGTTTTTGTGCGCACATCAACCTCTAGTAGTAATTAAACCCATAGCAATAATGTGGAAACCCCAGTCGATAATGTAACAAATTTCTGAGCTCAAAACATATCAAATTCGTTCACCACAAATGACTCTTAAAAGCAGTGCCAACATTTAAATATTTTTAAGCTTTCAGCGAACAAAAGGCCCCAGGCTGATTATACAATTACAATTAGGGCATTTAGCAGACGCTTTCATCCAAAGCGACTTACATGGGTTAATACACACATTGACCACCGACGGCAGAGTCGACCATGCAGGGCGACAGCCAGCTCGTCAGGAGCAGTCAGGGTTAAGAGTCTCGCTCAGGGACACATCAACACTCAGCTAGGGATCGAACTAGCAACCTTACGGTTACACGACATGCCGTACCTCCTGAGCTGCCGACCCCTCTGCTCTGTCCTCTGGTACTTCAAACTGTTCAACAAGTCTACACACATGTATCTTCAATAATATCCAATAGGAATTTGGATATCATTTAAACTTTCTTCAGAATCACAGTTTTAGTTTCAAACCGTCATATTCTACAGTTGGTCCCATTGAAGCCGTCTGCCCATTCTGACACTCAAATTACCTAAGACATTGTGAACTCAATCATTTTTTAACCGTTTACCTTCGCTCAAACCATAAAACAAATCTACACACTTGTATCTTCAATAATATCCAAATGGAATTTCGATATCATTTAAATTTTATTCAGAATCACAGTTTTAGTTTCATACCGGCTTCGTTTTCAGTTGGTCTCATTGATTCACGTTGACGCTGGAGCGTGAGGACGTTCAGCAGTGTTGCCAGATTGGGCAGTTTTTCTCCACCAGATTGGCCTACTTTTGGAGGACGTTCAGGCAGTGTTGCCAGATTGCACTGTTTTCCCGCTCTAATGGGCTACTTTTAATCTCGCTATTCTGTTAAATCCACACACACACACAGACACACACACACACACACACACACACACACACACACACACACACACACACACACCAGCAGTGCAGGGAAATACATTTGACCTTTCAGATTCTTCAGTTCAATTCATTTTACATTTCTGCATTTTTAGCAATGCTTTGCGCTTTTCATTCAGCGGTCACCTTATTTGTTTCCAAACATTTACTTTTCTTAAATGGTGTGCATGTTTACATTGTTTACTTCATTTAGACTTTTGAGATTTTGTTAAAATCCCTTCCCTTAATTTAAGCCATTTAACGTTTCTTTATGTCTTAATCTATGTGGCTTAATTAAAAAAATAAAAAAATAAAACTACAGCACTCACCGCATTTTCTGCAGGAAATGCATTTTCTAGTTTTGACTGTTATTCCGGGCTGAAAAGTGCATAGACTTTGCATTGCATTAAAATGCAAGGCAACTACTATAGGTTAGTTGACAACAATAATCATCATTGACATTAAACATCTCTTCCAGTGTCCTGAGGGACAGTGGAGGCTTCTCCATTGAGGAGAGGGAGGAAGATCCTCCTTAACATTGTTGAGAATAAAAAATGTAGATTGCCCAGACTACTGTAAGGAATGAATGCCTTTAAGTATGACTACTTTAATGCCTTTGAATATATAATGATATATAATATATATAATAATATATAATATTTTTTTATGATGGGGAGGAGATGACTGGCTGGGCGGTGAGACCTTGAAAAGGGCTCTCCTCCTGTCCTCCTTCATGCCCAGTGTTGGGAAAGTTCACTTTCTACGTGAACTAGTTCAAAGTTCAATTCACAAATTTTAAAATGAACTAGTTAAGTTAAACGCTCATAATTCAAAATTTTGAACTAAGTTCACAGTTCCAAAAAATGACCTAGGTCAAGTTTTTTTTTTCAATATGTTGCTGTGAGCTATTCGTTTTTGCCGGTATTTTGAACATTGAGTCCCCTTTGTGGTTTGTCTAGGATGAAATAGACTGGTTGAATCAAGTACCGTAGCGAAATACAGTTTCTAAAGTGTTTTATTGCACATTTAGTGCATTTTGTAAATCCCATTGATTTCTGTTGGAATACTCATTGCTCATTGGCCGGAAACGGAAAGGGGGGGTGTTCACGTTTGGTTGTAGTCTTTTCGCTCGGTTCTAGCCCTACTACCTACCTACCTACCTACTACTACCTACTACTACCTACTACCTACCTACTACCTACCGACCTACTAATGAGACGGAGAACCGAGCGAAAAGACTACAACCAAACGTGAACAGCCCCCCTTTCCGTTTCCGGCCAACAAGCAATGATTCTAGGAGGTATTCTAGTCCGCTGAGCTATTAGCCAGAGAGCTAACGTGATGGATTGTACATATTTATAATTTGATATTCGTCTCAGCCTTTATACCACAGATACTCTAGGGCAGGGATTCCCAAAGTGTGGTGCGCGCACCCCTGGGGGTGCGCGAGCTGCCGCTAGGGGGTGCGCGAGATGAAAAATGTAATGGCTGTAAATAAACATTTCCTTTGTAAAATTTCAATGAAAAACTGTAATTTTAATTAATAAAAAAAATTAACTAAAAATTAACATTTATTTTTAAGTAGCCTAATATCACATGAGCAATGTTGTGTCGCTCTGTTTCAGCGCCGCTTTGATTCGGTCCTAGAAGTAGCCTATAACAGCAGTTGGAGCGGAGCGCGTTGCCAAGCAACTGCGTAAACAACTTAACTGTCGAACCAACTGCTGTATAATTTCAAATATGCGCACATAGTTTTTGGCCCCTACATTCATTATCGCAAATATGCTGAATTGGCTGAAGTCAGGAAAACTGTCAGGCGAGACATCTAAAGTAAAAGTTAGGGATGAAGGAGGAGAGGAACCAAGAGAGAGTGAAACATCGGAGGAAACAGAGGAGATAATTGGAGCGGATCTGGGAGAAGAAAACGAGACGAGACACCAAATGATGAACGTGAGGACACCGCAAAGGAGGGAAGGCAATGGCAACAAGGCAAAAGAGGTGAAGAGGGTGAACACCAGACGGGGAAAAAAAGAAGGAAATATGATGAAAACTATCTGGGTCTTGGCTTCACTTGGATTGGTGATACAGACTGCCCTAAGCCGCAGTGCGTGGTGTGCAGTGAAGTGCTAGCAAACAGCTGCCTGAAGCCTTCTTATCTACGTCGCCACTTTCACACGAAGCACGCTAATTTAACTCAAAAGCCCCTTACATTTTTTAAATCAAAATTGGAGGAGTTGCAAAACAGCCAAAAACAACTGCAGTTTCATTCATATGTTGGGTCTAAACAAGACGCATTACGGGCTTCATATCTTGTCAGCTACAGAATTGCGAGAAAGGGGCTGCCTCACACAATTGCCGAAGACGTGTGCTTGCCAGCTGCCAAAGAGATGGTGGGATGCATGATTGGAGAGAAAGAAGCAAAAAAGTTAGACATGATTCCAGTATCCAATAACACTGTGTCGCGCCGCATCAATGCAATGTCTGAAGACATCCTGGCTACATTAGTCAGCCGTGTGAAAGAGAGCGAGTTTTACTCTCTGCAAGTAGACGAGTCTACAGATGTGGCAAATCTGGCCAATCTTCTGGTGTATGTCCGTTACCTTTTTGAAGGCACGGTACAAGAAGATTTTCTGTTCTGTCGGCCCCTTGCTACCCGAACAACAGGATTGGAAATCTTCAATTTAATTGATGGGTTTATGAGGACCAACGGCATTGACTGGACAGGCTGCGTGGGCATTTGCACTGACGGGGCAAAATCGATGACGGGGAAGCACACAGGGCTTATAGCTCATATCAGGAAAGTGTGTCCATCCATTCAATGGTTACACTGCAGTGTTCACAGGGAGGCCTTGGCAGCCAAAAACATGCCAGCTGATCTACTTGCAGTACTGAATGATGCCGTGAAACTGGTCAACTTCATTAAAGCTCGCCCGCTAAATTCAAGACTGTTCACGCTGTTATGCAACGAGATGGGCAGCGAACACAAAGCACTGCTGCTGCATACTGAAGTGCGTTGGTTGTCCCGCGGCAAAGTGTTGACAAGGCTTTTTGAACTGCGACACGAGCTTCAGCAGTTTTTTGAGGACAATCCATTTCATTTGGCTTCCAGTCTGCATGACGAAGACTTCCTGAAGAGGCTCGCCTATCTGGCGGACATATTTTCTGCTCTGAATGAACTGAACCTAAGTCTGCAGGGAGTCAGTGTAACCGTTTTCAACACACAAGACAAGATCGAAGCTACGATGAAGAAGCTACGCTTCTGGGCGAGCTGTGTGAGTGGGAACACACTCTTGTGTTTCCCTACGCTTCACGAGTTCTTGGGGGAAAATGACGTGCACCTGGGTGAGCACGTGAAAAGCCTCATCATTGAACATCTCAACCAACTCGCCGAGCAGCTACGGAAATACTTCCAACCTATGGACACATCTCAAGCGTGGATTCGCAACCCGTTTGAAGTTTCCCTCCCGGTCCCCCAGCTGTCATTTCACGAGCAGGAACAGCTGATCGAGCTGTCATCTGACGGGGCTCTGCAGTTGCAGTTCAAAAAAAAGCCACTTGTCGATTTTTGGACTGAGTCAATGCCATCGTACACAGTCCTGGCAAAGAAGGCCTTGAGAGTGTTGATGCCCTTCGCTACGTATCTGTGCGAGGCTGGCTTCTCTGCTCTGACAGCAGTTAAGACTAAATATCGGCAAAGACTGGATGCTGTTGAGAAAGATTTGAGGCTTAAACTGTCTTCAATTGCGCCAAACATCGCAGAGCTTTGTGCCAAGATGCAGGCCCACCCGTCGCATTAATATGGGTAAGTATTTGGCCAAATGGTATTGATATTATTGCTACAAATATACTGGAAATACTCACACGCACACCCTCCCTGTTTCTCTCTCTCTCTCTCTCTCTCTCTCTCTCTCTCTCTCCTCTCTCTCTCTCTCTCTCTCTCTCTCTCTCTCTCTCTCTCTCTCTCTCTCTCTCTCTCTCTCTCTCTCTCTCTCTCTCTCTCTCTCTGTTGCATGCTGGGAGCGAGTTGTGTGAGTAAGTCAGGAGCGTGTGCGTTTCAATCTCGATTCCTTTTTGTTTGTAATATAACGAGAGTGCACTGGTGATAGTTACTTTAGTTTATTGACACTCGTTTTCTGGGGTGTTTGGGGTTTTGTGCGTGGGGTTGTGCCGACCGGCGTAATCGCCGGTCGGCGTCTGGTGTGGACGCCATGGTAAATGGCGAGTTCGCTCAGCTCACGAGGAAACATGGCATCAAAGTTGGTGCCGGTTTCCCGTGTAGCGTGGAGGACATCGGGCTGGCTGTGGGAGAGGTAGTCGGGCATGGCAGCGTGAAATCAGCCGCTCGGATGAATAGTGCCGTAGTCCTCTTCCTGGACCAGGTGGAGAAGGTGAACCGCGTTGTCGAGACGGGTCTCACGGTGAATGGAATGTTTGTGCAGGTGCTAACGTTGACGCAGCCGGCAACAAAAATAACCTTGTCCAATGTCCCTCCTTTTATTACTGACGAATTTCTCAGTAGAGAGCTATCCAGGCATGGAAAAATCGTCTCACCGATGAAAAAGATCCTGTCTGGGTTTAAGTCTCCTTTGATGAAACACGTTGTGTCTCACCGGAGACACATATATATGATACTTAACAATCGGGATGCGGAGCTCAACCTCCGCTTTCATGTTAAAGTAGATGATTATGACTACGTGATCTTCGCTTCCTCGTCGGTAATGAAATGCTTTGGTTGTGGTGTGGAGGGACACACCGTGAGGGCCTGTCCGGGGCGCGGGGAGCCGGCTCCGCCTGGCCCGGGGAGGGAAGGGGCGACCTCCGCCGCTCCGCCGGTTGGAGCGGGGCGGGGGGGGATCTCTGCGGAGCTCGGTTCCGCTGCCGCGGTTACGCCAACGGAGAGCGTTGCAGTTGCGGGGCCGAGTGCGGTTTTCGGGGGGGCCGATCACCGCACCGCGCACGACAGTCAGCAGGACTGCCGTGTGCGACACTGAGGACGGTGTAGGAGTGCACATTGGTGAGGTGGAGGTGGGTGAGAGTGAGGTGAGTGTGGAAAAACTAAGAAAAAAATACAAAAAAATGGAAGTAAAGGGGATGGGTGAGGAAAATATAGAGACAATAAGAAGTGGTGGGGAGAAGAATGTGAAAGAGGTGAGTGAGATCAGCAAAGCACAGGGTAAACCAGCTGAGTTTGAAGTGGGCGAGAGTGAGGTCAGTGGGGAAAAACTAAGTGAAAAACACAAAAAGGTGGGAGAAAATGGGATGGGTGAGGAAACTATAGGGACAATAGGAGGAGGTGGTGGGGAGGAAAATATGAAAGTGGTGGGTGATATCAGCGATTCACTGGGTAAACCAGCTGAATCTGGGGAAACGGTAGAAGGTGAGGCAGGTGAAGCCAGTGAGATGCAGGGGCAAGAAGAGGGCAGCTCATGGGCGGAACGGATAGAAGAAGAGGAGATGATGGTAGAGGAGGAAGCAGCAGAAAGAAGGCCAAAGCCTGCAACAAAACGCAGAGGGAAGGCTAAAAACAAAAGCAGTGATTCAAAGGCAAGCAAGTTGGGGAAAGACAGGCTGACTGGGAAAAAACAGACTGCACAGACAGACAGTGACAGTGGAGAGGAAAGTCTCTCAGATGACAGTGACATCGTGCACATAGAAAAGCTAAGTTGCAGTCAGCAAAAGAAAACATATTCACCGGAGAAAATTAAGTCCTTTCTTCAGGACACCAAAAACGCAAAAGGAGTCAAGCTGGAGGAATATTTCCCAGATATTCCAGCATTTTATGTTTCTGCCAGATTTTACGCTAACAACAGAATTGAATCTGGCATTACAGACCAAGAAATGTACAGACTCAGGAAACTGGTGCTGAAAGCAAGAAGGCAGATGAACAGCAATGAGCATAGAATATCTGATGTGTGTCTTAACTAAGCTAATGGTTCCACTACTTTTATTTTTTTATTCTGTTTTAAATACCTCACTCATGACTGAGCTTTTTAGCATGGGAAGTCTCAATGTCAATGGAGCAAGGGAGACAAAAAAAAGGGCACTCATTTATGAGACTTTTAAAACAAAACAAATTGATGTCCTTTTTCTACAAGAGACCCATAGTTGTGCTCAAAATGAGGTAGATTGGAGAAGGGAATGGGAAGGGGATGTAGTCCTGAGCCACAACACTAGCCTCAGTGGAGGAGTGGGCTTCCTTTTCTCCAGGAGTTTCTCTCCAGTTTCCATGGAGGTCGAGCATGTCATCATGGGGAGGTTGCTTTTAATTAAAGCTCGGTTTGAACAGTTTAATGTGGTTTTTATAAATGTTTATGCTCCAACCAATGGTACAGAGAGGAAGCTGTTTTTAGAAAAAATAACAAATCAATTAAATAGTTGCAACTCAGAGGATTATCTATTCCTGGGTGGGGATTTCAATTGCACGGAAAATGAGACATTAGATCGCAACCATGCAGAGCCACATCCAGCCTCTCAACATGCACTGAGGCAGCTGGTCATTTCTCATGGCCTGGTGGACGTGTGGAGAAGGACGCATGTAGATTGCCGACAGTACACATGGTCCCACCTCAGAGAGAATAGGATCTCCTCAGCTAGACTTGATCGTTTTTATGTTTTTAAGCACCATTTTAACATTCTTAAAATGTGTAAAATTTTGCCCACCGGTTTTAGTGATCATTCCTTGATTGTATGTCATGTTCTAATTAGAGATTTTAAGCCAAAAAGCGCACATTGGCACTTTAACTCTATTTTAACATTGGACAGAAAGTTTAAGGATGCTTTGAGCTTCTTTTGGGGTGTTTTTAGGCAGACAAAGGGGGATTTTAGTAGTCTTAGGCAATGGTGGGACCATGGAAAGACTCAAATTCAACTTCTATGTCAGCAGCACACCCTCAATGTCTCACAGGACATCACTCGGTCTATGAAGGACTTGGAGACTGTTATAGTGGAGTTGGAAAAGATGAGTGAGTCATCTGGAGAAAGGGGATATATTGAAATCCTCAAAGAAAAAAAGCTAGCTTTAGCTAACCTGCTGGACACCAAAGTACAGGGTGCGTTAGTCAGGTCCCGAGTTCAGAACATCTCTGAGATGGACGCTCCCTCTAGCTTCTTCTTTGGCCTGGAGAGGAAGAACGGACAGAGGCGGGTAATCCACACATTGCTCTCAGACACAGGCCAAGAGCTGACGGAGCCAGGGCAGATAAGAGCGAGAGCTGTTGGTTTTTATTCCTCCCTCTACTCTTCGGAGTATGAGGAGAAGGACACACTGGAGGGGTTCTGCAGTGGGCTACCCCAGGTCTCTATGGCGACCAACTTACAACTAGAGAGGCCTCTGCACATCGAGGAGCTTCTAGCCGCCTTACAGAGCATGCAGGGGCGGAGGGCTCCGGGCATCGACGGTCTGACAGTTGAGTTTTATAAAGCGTACTGGGAAATTTTATCTGCAGACTTGTTGGATGTTTTTAATGAGAGCCTGGCCTGCGGCTCCATGCCAATGTCCTGCCGTAGAGCAGTCATCACGCTTCTACCGAAAAAGGGGAATTTGCAGGACATAAAGAACTGGCGGCCTGTGTCTTTGCTTTGTGTGGATTACAAGCTTCTGTCCAAAGCCTTTGCCAACAGGCTGAGGGAAGCTATGGAGCAGTCCATCCATCGGGACCAGACGTACTGTGTGCCCGGCAGGTCCATGGTAGACAATGTCTACCTGATTCGGGACGTCTTGGAGGTCTCTAAGTCCATTGGCATTGATACTGGTTTGATTTCCCTAGACCAGGAGAAGGCATTTGACCGCGTTGAACACAACTTCCTATGGAAAGTTATGGCAAAATTCGGGTTCAGCGCTGGTTTCATAGCCAAGATCAAAGTGTTGTACAATGAAGTTGAGAGTGTGCTGAAACTCAACGGCGGTCTGTGTGCTCCTTTTAGAGTGTGCAGAGGCGTCAGGCAGGGCTGTGCTCTGTCCTGGATGCTCTATGCACTCTCCCTAGAACCCCTCCTCAGTAAAATACGCTCCAACCTACAAGGTCTGGTTTTACCTGGTTTTAGTGAGAATGTTGTCTTATCTGCATACGCTGATGATGTCATTGTTTTTACTAAGAACCAAAGAGATGTGGACATTTTAACAAGGATCATTAGTGACTTTACAGCTACATCGAAAGCGAGGGTTAACTGGAGAAAGAGCGAGGCCCTCGCTGTCGGTGAATGGCGTGGCGGTCTCCCAGTTCTTCCCCAAAATTTGACCTGGAAGAGGGATGGCTTAAAGTACCTTGGTGTCTTTCTTGGGAAGGAAACCATAGCCCAGAAGAACTGGGAGAACGTCACAGAAAAAGTGGAAGGTAAACTTAAAAAATGGAAATGGCTACTGCCGCATATGTCCTATAGAGGTAGAGTTTTGGTTTTAAACAATCTAGTAGCCTCCCAACTGTGGCACCGCCTTGCATGTGTTGACCCTCCCTCAGGCTTATTAGCCCAAATTCAAAGAAAGATGGTGGATTTTTTCTGGGATGGGTTGCACTGGGTGCCACAGGGAGTGCTGTTTTTATCTAGAGAGGAAGGGGGACAAGGCCTCATCCACCTGGCCAGTAGAACAGCCACTTTTAGAATTCAGTTTTTACAAAAGTTTCTGTCTGGTCCGACAGACTTGGTATGGAGGAATGTGGCCAGCTGCATTCTCAGACGTGTAAGTAACCTGGGTCTAGATACTGCTCTGTTTTTAACTGATTCTAAATTCTTAGAATTAAGTGGGTTACCTCCGTTTTATCAGGGTGTTTTTAAGTCATGGGCCCTTTTTAGTCATAAAACGTGTCAAGAAGCTAACTCTCTGCACTGGTTGTTGAAGGAGCCACTAATCCACGGGGCTAGGCTGGACATCACCAACAGTACCACTCCCGGCCTGACGGGGGCACTGTGCAGTTCAGGGACTGTTTGCCTACAGCAGCTGTTCGATGTAGTGGGGCCAGCGCTGGACAATGTTGGGGCCCTGGGCACTCTGCTGGGCCTCCGATCACACCGAGTGGCAGGGAGACTCCTGGAGCTCTGGAGACAGAGACTGTCTATCAAAGAAAAAAGACTTCTGATGGACTACAACCTAGGGAGAGCCACACCAGACCCCGCTGACCCCTTCCCTGATGTCCACCTGAGCCCCGTGGTAGGGGAGCTGACAGGCTCCCTGCTCACTCCCTGTCGCCCAAATAGGCTCTCCGTAAACAGGGCTGATAAAAAGACTCTCTATGCGAACTGTGTGAAGAGCATCAACCGTGCCGGGCTGAGCAACCGCCCCCCCACCGTGTGGACCAACAGGTTAGGGGGCCGCAATGGGCCCGGCCCACAGTGGAAGTTGTTTTATAAACCCCCCCTCAAGAAGCGGACTGCCGACCTCCAGTGGAGAATTTTACATGGCGCCATCGCCTCCAATTCTTTTATTTCTGTTCTTAATCCAGCTGTTTTGAGCATGTGTCCTTTCTGTAATCTCCGTGAGACTGTTTTTCACGTTTTTTCTGAGTGCAAGAGGCTCGCACAGTTTTACACTCTCTTAGCATTGGTTTTTAATTTGTTTGGTGTCAACTTCTCTGAGAAGGTTTTTATCATGGGGGCTGAGTACGAAAAAGAAGGGAAGGACAAGTGGCAATTATTAAATTATCTCTCGGGGGAAGCAAAAATGGCAATCTACATTAGTAGAAAAAACCGTGTGGAAAACAAAGAAGGACAGGATTCACGCACAGTCTGGCTCTGCAACATCAGGGCCAGGCTGTGGCTAGAGTACACATTTTATAAGAATATTGGCGAGGTGGACACTTTTAAAAATCGCTGGTGCTACAAAAACATTGTCTGTTCTGTTGTGGAGGATGACTTGCTGTTTGCACACATGTTTAAAAGATAGGCTATCTCAAACTGAAGAGACACGCACAAATCGCACTTTATTAATGTTCATGTAACATAACTAATATGTAAATAAAGTTGGTTTGTAAAATCTCAAATCTCTCTCTCTCTCTCTCTCTCTCTCTCTCTCTCTCTCTCTCTCTCTCTCTCTCTCTCTCTCTCTCTCTCTCTCTCTCTCTCTCCAGGCTGAGCCAGCTGCGCTGCACTGAAAAATCCCCAGGATCCCGGTTTATTTTTTATTTTTTAATCTGTTCCTGAGCCATGCTCTTTGTTATTTATGTTGTGTGTAACTTATTGCAATTTCATTCAAATTACTGGCGTTCTAATGTTATTTCCATAACCTGTTGTATAATGGCGGGGCTGTTAGCTCCACGGTCATTTAAACTTGCTGCAATTTGTGTTCAACGCGGCTCAAAAATATTATAACATGTTCACAACTTATCTGCTTTCTGCCTCTGATTATTTTTTCCCTTAGAAAGGGTCTCATATATGTCCATATTTCTGCATATTTTGGACCAAGGCCTAGTGCCCTCATCTTGAAAGTGTCATAGTTGGAATTGTTTGTACATAAATTGAATAAGTTGATAATAGTTCTATAATAAGTTAATGATATTTTTTACAACAAATACATGGGAGAGTTTCATGCAATCTTAATACTAAATATTTTAAGAAATTGAAGCCCCCCCCCCCCCCCGGGGGGGGGGGGATGCGTCAACCGGGTTGCGACATAGAAGGGGGTGCACGGCTAAAAAAGTTTGGGAACCGCTGCTCTAGGGTCTATAGCATATAACCGCGTCGTCTGATTACAGTTGAATTCATTTTCCACAATTTAACAGCTCTCGTTTTGAAGAATAATCACCACGCCATTCGTTTCAATGGGAATCGCGCCGGTCTATACTTTCAACATAAAGTGTACATATTTATAATTTGAAATTCGTCCCAGCCTTTATACGATAGATACTATAGGGTCTTCTATAGCATATAATCATGTTTTCTGATTACAGTTAAATGTAACGGTAAGCTGACAACATCGCTAATTAACACCGCAACTGCAAATTAACCACACAGAGACTACCATGGCAACCGGTAAAACAACACGGCGATCTGCGCGCGCATCCGCCGTGTTGATAAACAAATAACCCCCCCATTGAACGAAGTTAAACCGAGTGAGAGTGCCGTTCACAGACACCAGAATGAACGAGTTCACAGTAACGTTCATCAGGCAGTAATACAGTACGTTCAGTTCACGTTCACCCAAAATATGAACGAGTTCATGAACTATCGATGCCCAACATTCCAAACACCCAGCAACTTAATTTGCTTGCCCGTCCTCTGTTGTACTAAAATTCACATAACCAGTCATCATAATTGGTATGTCATGAATGTGTAATGAAGTACTGAAACAATAACACAAGGTCAATGACGACCTTAATAATAAAGAGAATGTTGCTGTAATCATTGTATAAAAGATTAGGGAATAAATCAAGTGTTTTCTCCAGAATGTGTCTTAAGAAAGAGCAGCGCAGGAATAAGATCATTCTTAAAATGGGCCTTACTCTGCCCCATAATAATGATAACTAGATCTAATGAAATAATAAAATAATAGGCTACACTACAGATTGACACAATATCTTTGCAACATATTTAAGGCATCTAGTGGCATGTTTACATCTGGATACAGTATTCCAAAATATGACCTGCTCATAGTGTGTGTGTGTGTATGTGTGTGTGTGTGTGTGTGTGTGTGTGTGTGTGTGTGTGTGTGTGTGTGTGTGTGTGTGTGTGTGTGTGTGTGTGTGTGTGACTTCTACAAAATTCATGGCATGAGAGCAAGAAGGGAATTTCATTGATTTTCGGAGCAGGCCTTGTTTCATCAACCACCTGTTAAACTTCATGGCCTCTTTGGGCATTGTCTAAAACAGGTGTCTTCAACGTTTTCCAGGCCAAGGGCCCCCAAACTGATGGAGAGATAGAGCGGGGACCCCCTACTTATATATCATATAAAATTGTGTTTTATATTAAACTGGTCCTATAGTGCCATGTATAAATGTACCTATTTATTTTGCATTCAATACTAAGATATTCAAATAATACACAGGTTCCTATATTCATGTTTTTATTTTAAACATGTGCAAGGCACAGTGAGTAGGGTGGCCATGCCACTGCCGTTCATAAACATAACATAATAAACTGATGCCTGCCAAGATCAACAATGTCTGTCAATTGCATGTAATCATGCATAAAAGCTATTGAAATGGACATTTTCATAAAGGAAATGTGGAAACGAAAATTTGTGATGTTTGTTAGGGTCTTTCTTACCACTCCGCAAGTAGTCCGGCAACTTATCAACCCCAGCGTGTCCGGTTGCTAAGCGACGTCAACATCTTTGGCGGACTATTTCTCTGCTGATCGCTTATTTTCCCAATAATGGCCGGCGTTCTGTACATTATCCATTACGTAACAGCACTCTATCTCTCCCAACAGTCTTGGCTGCGCACTCTCATCCAAATACGTATTGTTTGGGGCGGAGGAGGGGGTAGATATAAAGACCGGACGATAAACTGACGTCGCTGTGCTGTCCTTCTTCTTAATTGAAGGAGCAGGCAGAGAAAAGCTCTCTCCTACTGGGCTTTCATTAAAATCAAACACATAAAAATGTCGCAGCCAGTCCAGATGTGTCAGGTGGGTGCGAAATAGGGCTGAACGATTAATCGAATTCAAATCGAAATCGCGATGTAATAGAAGACGGTATGCAAATCGCAAAGGCTGTAAAAAAGAAAGAAAAAAAAGTGATTTGTTACCATTACTGAATGGAAATCAGTAGGATTCATTCATTTTTATTTTAAAATTCAAAAAAGTCTAATCAACCAAAAACTTTTGCGATCCCCCTGCAGAATCTCCGCGGGCCCCCCTAGGGGTGGCGTACCCCCTGTTGAAGACCTCTGGTCTAAAATGTATTCGGCTTGAGTACTCATGCTGAGACCATGGACCTAGACGGCCCTATTTTAACGGTCTGAAACGCAAGTGAGAAGCGCCAAGCGCAAGTAGCTTTGTGGGTGGTTCTATGGCGATGTCGCTATTTTACCGGCGCAAAAAGGACTCTTGCGCCCGGCGCGGTTGGTCTGAAGAAGCCTAATTAACTGTAGGTGTGGTTTGGGCGTAACGTGCAATAAACCAATGAGAGTGCCAGCTCCCATCCCCTTTAAGAGCCATGAGCGCATTTGAATCTGACGAGTTGATATTTTGACAGCGCGTCTGCAGTCTCCGATGAGACAGATGCACATGAATTTCAAACTTCAAATGGCTCAGTTTATGGCCAAATAATACGGCCTATTTCACACATGGAATAGCGTTTTCTTCCACAACTTCAGAAACACTGGGTCCTCAAATCAATTTCGGCAAAGAAAACTTAACACACATATGATATGCGGTAACTGTGGTTTAATTTAATGATATACGCAATACATTATAAACATTGTTTCTTATCAGTATTGTATGCATTATCGTTATCGACTTGTGTTCCTAATATGGATGTGCCCCCCCGTTAATATACATTGCCATGGACTGTATTATGCGTTACATGTTTAGTTTGCGTGTGTTGAAACAGATGGACGCACACACGCGCGCCCGCTTTCATTAATTATTTTACACATACACACACGCGCTCCCGCATTCATTCATTCTTCTTAACACTCACTCGCAGTAAAACAATGTTTTCTCACGATCAAATACTCATCAATCCTAAAAGTTATGGGCTTGTACACGATTGTAAGTACAACTTAATACCGCTGTATCAGCTGTTCATTCCCAAATAATTTACCAAGAATGTGTGGGTAGTGCTAGGTAGATGAGAGGAGCAAAGTGTATGCACGAGGTGCACAAGCAACATTATGCATGCGCCCTTAAAATAGCATCTGAACAACGCGCCACTGACTTTAAACCAGGTATTTCCTGGTTTTTGGCGCAATTTGAAGCTGAAGCTACAAAATAGCACCCGGGAACGTTTGCGCCAGAACACAACTCCTTCTTTCGCCGAACCGCCCCTTGGGGCACAAGATCATTCCCTAATTTACAGGTGCGTGGCGGTGGAGGGAAAAGAACGCTCTGCGCCAGTTGCAAACTAGCAACGACACATCGAAAGTCAATTGCGCAGGATGCAAGATAGGGCCCATAGACTGAGACACAGGCCTCTACGAATACTCGTTTTGCATAGGAAATTTCCTTTCCTAACGACATGACCCGGAAGTACTTGGAGGAAAGGTGGTTCAAATTCTAAAAATGCTAAGGAAAGGAGCTTCGATGCATCCTTTAACCCTCCTTTAGCAAAGGTTACTCCTGAGCAACCTTTACGAAAGGAAAGGGGATAGAGGTACCCATAATCCTTTACGGCGGCAATATTTAAAGCAATAAGCCACCGACGAAGCATACAGACTTTACGCAAAGACGCATTAGATACGCGCTAAAGCAGAAGAAGAGAAGAGAAGAAAATACATTGAGAAAAATGGATACCAATTCCAGAAACATTTTATTTGAATCAAAATGAATTAATTTTTGCTGGTTATTAATATACACCGTAAGAAAATAAAATGCAGACTTCACATTTAAGAAAGACTACTGGGGGCAGTCAATTTCAACAACTACATAAATTTGGCATCTATTTTTCCACATGTGAATCGGGATTAAGATAAGATAAGATATACTTTATTCATCTCAGCAGAGAAATGTAGGTGTTCCAGCAACCAGAATACATAAACACAACACAACACATGTATACATACATAACCCACCTAAACAACCATGAGCCCACAATACCTAGCCTAGGATAGAAAAAGTGGAATGGATGGTCCATGTGCCTGAGTATAAGTATAAGTAGCTGTTACTCGGAGATAACAGTACAAAATGTGTATAAATATACAGGTGTGCAAATAAACAGGTGTGCAATAAACAGGTGAATTTAAGTGGCCTAAAATATTCAATATCCAAGTCCGACCTAAGTGATTCTCACTGTTGGCAACAACCTGATTGAAATCAATATGACAAGAACGCATGGATCGAAAGAGTGCTTGTTGTAGTCAAACTTCAGGAAACTGTAGTTCCACGCTAGAGACGCTAGAGTTCATTAATACTCCCCGTTGCGCAACGACGTCGGTTAGGAAAAGTGGAGTCGAATTAATTTTAAACTGTGCTGCCTTTTCCTATGTTTGAAAGGAAGCACTTTTTCATCTCTCCTTGACCCGATGACGTTTTCCTTAAAGGTTAAGGAAAGGAGGCATAAAGGTTAGGAGATTTGACTATTCGTAGAGGCCCCCCGATGTATTCCAGGCTAAACAATACGCACCACCATGACGACCAGTCCGGTTTCCCATTTCCGCTTAGAAGCGAGAATACGTTGCTGGTAGAAGTTTAGTGAGAGGGTGAGTTCGGGCTCCACTTGCTATTTTGTAATATATAACTTTTACAACTATTGCCGTAGCCTTCAAGATCTGTGCTAGCGATGAAAAAGTGCTAGCCGCTATGTAAAAAGCACTCGACCGGAAATGGAAAACCGGCGGGCCCCTACGGAAAATGGAAATAGAATGGTCGCGGAATAAGGTGGATACCAAAATCTTTTTTCTTCTTCTATTTAAGTTGTTTCGCCTTAAATCAGGGTATTTGCAGGAATGATAGAGATTAATTTACTACCTTTTACTACCTTTTTTACTACCTCCACAATATTTTTTACTACCAACACGACATCAAGCAGCGGGGCGGGGGGTATGCAAAGCACCACTTACTACTTACTATAAGGTATAAATGTGACACTGTCATACCCATCATAAATAATGTTGAATCGAGTTTCAGTTGTCCTTACCTTAACTTAGCCCTTATGTGAATTATAACCTTCGCACTTCTCAAAAACAAAAGACACTTAACCATAAAAATTAATAAAGATTAATAATAAAGTGTGTCTCATCACACGCACTTACCCACAAACACACATTTTCACACACATAGACTTAGGCAGTGAATTACTGTCCCAAAGGAGCAATTTATTTTAACAATTTAACTTATGTAACAATAACTTACACAGGACTTTGGACTTAAAAACTGTCCAAAGAGTCCATGGAGTGGTAATGAATGGAAATCATGGGTATTTAATAGTTGATGTGATGCATGACAATTTGAACATGTCTGAAAACTAATTTTAAGAGAAGTTAACAATAACAACTTATATAACGGAAAGGACAAGGGGGGCTGTTTGAATTGAGATGGCAGAGGAAAGGAGAATACATGGACACATATGTAGAGAGGGAGAAAAGAGATGAGAGAGGCAAGAGATGAATGGTCAAGGAGACAAATGTGAGATTATACAGTCACAAAAGTTTCAGTTGTGCAGAATTTTCTTCAATCCTTTCCTCCAATTGGTGGAGTTCTTGTTTTTCTTTTTGCCTTCTGCGAAGTGTGTTGGACTTGGTGATATGTTCAGCCATTTTGGACCCGGCCTTTCCCTCAGCCTGCTCAGCCAACTTGTCCGCGTCATTTCCAAGCGACTCACAAACACGGCTTAGTACGTCACGCTGGGTTCTGTGGTCCAAAAGCTCCTCCTCCACTGCCTTCCTCTTCAGAGCATGTGCGGCACTCTCCTTGTTTTTATATTCATTCTTCAGGTACAGTCTATACTGAGATCTTGCAGATGAGGCAGAGGCAAGGAGCTCCTTTGTCAGAGGCACTTTTAAAACACCGCCACAATTGCTGATCCGGTCACAGACTAATCGCAGTGATTCCAGCGATCTATCGTGGAGATTGCATGTTTCCACCTCTTTGTTGACTGAAAATCCTCTTTCAACAGTGGCTTGGCCATGGGATAGAAGAAGGACTGACTCTTGCAAAACTGTAGTAAGTCAGGGTAAGGCGTGCTGAGAGTTGTGTGAAGAAACAAATCAAGGCGGTCCTTTATTGGTTTAAAGGCCAGGAAACGTTCATCTCGTCTTTCCACTGAGGTCAAGGACGCAAACTGCTGAATGATAACATCACCTACAATATTGACAAAGAAATTAAGACAAAATCATTAATAACATTTAAGTACATTTCAGTCTGCTTAACTGCCTATTATCAAAGTAGAACATCCTTAAAACATGGCCTTCATTTGAATGACCTTTCCAATTCTACTGTCCCTACACATACTGTATATATTTTCTTACCAGCTGGAATGCCACCTGCCAATTTCTTTCCCTGAAGGAATGTCTGCACTACACTCTTCATTTGCCTTATGCACCACTCTGGTTCTCGGTGGATTCTTGTTGGATCAAGGCAGGCAATTTATCTAACCACTGGAAACTTTAAGGGAGATTTGTCCTGCAATTTCCAGGAGCTGAGCTGCCGGACTGCCTCCGAGCTCCCCGCACTGGAGCTGACGGACTGCAGTCTGGCCGCCGTCAAAGCCGTCCGTCCGGCCGCAGTCCCGGCGGTGTACTCCGGGAGCTGAACTGGCGCCGAAGCTAGGTGGCAGCTCCAACGGACTAGCAGCTCCGGCAGACGAGCAGCTCCAGCGGGGGGGAACTCGGCAGCAGTCCGGCAGCTCAGCTCCGGGAGTACAATCCCTTTCTACTCCATGTGTCCTCCTCCCGACTTCCGCCGAAGCTTCGGCGGCAGCTCCGGTGGGGTGAGCTCGGCGCCAGAGAAAGGGATTGTACTCCCGGAGCTCAGCTGCAGGGCTAGCGCCGAGATCCCCCCCGCCGGAGCTGCTCGACCACTGGTCCACAAAATCTTAGCGATGCTCTGATTGGAGGGGAGTGGGGAAGTGGGAGGTAATATTCAACTGTGCCCCCTTCCTACGTAGGAGGAGGCGCCAAAACTGACTCGCTCGTTTGGTAGCTGGAGGCAGGCTGCTTCCAGAAATGTGTATCTCACTCAAAAAATCATGTACAGACTTATTTTAAAGTTTGTATGCGTGTGGGAGCACCATATACCCACAACAACACCCCAAATCCCAGGAAAAGTGCTGTTTTCATAATATCTCCCCTTTAAAACAATTCTAACAATTTAACCGGAGTAAGAGGTTTGGTATATCCTCATGGTTGTGGTTCAGATTAAGCCACAGTACCAAGGCCTGGTGGTGAAGAGAACAAAAGTTTGGAAGGTAACCATTACCAACCACACAATTACGACAGCTATATTGCTTACCACAGAGGTGGTTAAATAATGCCCATTGTTACTCATACATTTTCTACCCTAACAGTTAGAGGTAACTCTTTATTTGTGCCGACATGATATTGAAATAATTTGCACAGTAATTACCTTGATGGCAGATTCAGCACCCAGGCCGATGTCCACATTATTAAGATTGACCCAGTTCTTCTACTTAGACACCTGAATTGTGATCATTTGCAGTAAGCTTTGGCCCTGTAAAAGTTCCCTTTTCACAAACCGTCGCAGTAAACCCTTAAAAGTACAAGAAAAACTGTTAGTAATCCAGTCACACCTGTCAACTGATACAGTTCAATCACATTCAAATGAAGACAGTAACTACAGTAATTACAATTCTTACCATCAGGAGTTCTTTCAGATCTTTAACCAAAAAAGGCAGCACAGGCTCGTCGGTCTGATATTTGGTCAGGAATAGGTGGAAGCTTCGAGCAACTGACAAGAAGAACTGGAGCTTTGGAATTATTAACTCATCATCCCGCGCTGCCAAGATGTTATCATATGAGGCTGTGTTGGGGTTTGGCAACTTTTTCTTCTGAACTGCATCAATGTATGTTAAAAGCATGGGCCAAATGTCGACAGCTCTCTCAGCCACAGGGACATTTTCCACCACAGAAAGGTCGGGGAAAGGTAGAAGATCCTGTGGTGCAGGTGTAATCCTCTCTACGGGCAGGAACATTGTGGAAGATGTAGTGCATAGCTCGCAACAGCTTGTCTACCTGCCATGTTGTAAATCCTGCCTTCATGGCATTGTGGAGGATGTGCAAGCCACAACTGCCAACACTAATGAGTTGTGCATCCCAATAAAGCTCTGAATGTTCGTTCTGAAGGAGCTTCATCATCTTGAGATTGACATTTGGGCCATCCATACTGACAGACAGCAGGTGTCTTAAGTTGAGTTTTGCAACACATTCCTATGAATTGTCACAAAAAAAAAGAAATAATTTGTTCTTTGGTTTTTGGTTATTCATAAAACTCTGCTAGACAGTAAATACAGTCCCAGTAGCTAAGTATCGGTCAATCATTTTTGCGTGATCGAAATTTAATTAGGCCATCAACCACATCCCAGGTGTGGACATTGCAGATTAAATGTTCCATGTCATTTTAGGACTTCAAAAAAATCTCTAGATCCGCCACTGGTGCAACGGATCACAAAAATCATGGTTCGGATCATGTCACGGTTTTTTAGTCACGGGTCGGATCATTTTCGGATCAACAACAACAAAAAAGATAAGACCAATGTGACTTTAAATAAAATCTTCAAATGTGTAAAAACAAAATAAAGTGAAACATTAGGTTATAATCCTGCTTCCTTTAAGCATAGTAAATACTTAAAAAAATTGCTTGTCCGCGGATCACTTGCGTCCCGAAGCGTGAGGGTTGATCCGTTGCACCACTACATAAAATGTTCAATTAAGCAATATCACACGAGAGGGAGTGCTGTTGTACTGAATATCAGCACGGCTGTGATTCGGTCATAGGTACGAGGCCGTAGGCCGAGTGCCGAAGATAATCACAGCAAGACTGGGACTGAACTGTTGCCAAGCGACACATACACACTAGCTAGCTAATAACATTAACGGTACATGTATAGTGATACATGTATAGTTAAAAGTCCTGGCACTGTTACACTCTATATCAGCAATCATGGAATGCCTCTTGTCCAATCAAATTACTTGGTCGGAACTAACTGTTGTATAAATAGGGATATAACGACAATAAGAACGATTATTATTATTATTCACAGCCGTGCTGATAGTCAGTACAACAGCACTCCCTCTCGTGTGATTGCTTAAACATACAATCAATTATCCACTTACTTTAATGCTTTCCAGCAAGTCTTCAGCCCTTGAATGCCCAAGGAACTGTAATCCAAAATATGAAGACGCCACACGGTCATCTTTCCAGAACCGAACGTGAATATCCGTTTGTTTCCTCTTAAGCGACTGGTTAAGAGACTCGTCGAACATCAGCAGAAATGGCCCAGAATCATTGACGCTATCTGTGAGAAATTTCTTAAAATGAGGAGCAATTCCAAAACCGATCATATAGGCTGTTTTATCTTTGCCACACGCAAAACTTGTGGCTATTTGGGAGTCTGTGAACATGCTCGCGAACACTGCCCCTATACCTTTGTTCGAATTGTACGAGTTGTGTTTGGCTGCAGTGTCCAGGCACCAGAGAACCTCAGCCCTGAGGGATGACATTTGAAATTGTGATGGTAGTAAGGTCTGTCCGTCTATCGCTGCCGAGGTGCCAGCAGGGCTAGTGGCATTTGCTTGTGTTGCCGCGATCCCTGTAGTCCTAGTGCTGCTGCTGCTAGCACCGCAAAACAACGACATAGAGCTGCTCACCCCTCGCACGAAGCCGCTGCTGGTGAATGCTCGAAGCGGTGTGTGATTTAATCGCTTTAATGCCGTTCCATGTCACATTGATCGTTTTTTTGCACAACGAGCAAAAAGCTTCTCGGTCATTTCCAATCACGGGTTTCAGCCAGTCTTTAAATGTCGGGTCGTCAACCCACGTTTGTGAAAACTTGCATTTACCCATTTTCTCACAGAGATAGAAACTCAGCCGTACAGAACTCTGAGGGGAAAAGGCGGAAAACGTTGACGGTGTCACTATAGCAGCCAGCGACGCCAACTCTAACAGCTACTCAGTTCAGGTCCTGTTAGCACCGTATACTGTATTTTTTAGGCTAGATGAAGTTAAAATATGTAAACACAAATATTAAGGAAAAAATGGAAACTCATTATATATTGAGGTGGTGATGAAAATTTACTACTAAGTCAAATTGCGTTTGTTACCTTTTACTACCTTTCAAGTGCCTTAATTTTTAATTTTATTTTTACTACCTTTTGCTACCGCGCGGACACCCTGTAATTTCACCTGCTATCTATCCTCTGTTAAATAAATAGATAGGGAGGGGGAAAAAACATAAACTTCCAACAATGACACTCCACTGATCGACATGACTATCCACCAGTCTGTGTTTACTAGCCGCCTACTATCTCTAGCGCATCCAATCATCATAAAGTCTCTATGTCAGTTCCCCTGGCGGGCGCGGACACAGGCAGTTGAAGAAACAAACAATGAGCTTGGATATTTTGTGTGCAGTGCACTAAAAATGGTGCTGTAGTAACCACCACTCTCATGGACCACTGGGAACGCTTTTCCATGACATAAGAAAAAAATATCCTGTCTGAAATTAAGTAACAAATTTCTGTCTTATTTTTATCACGCAGAAGTCTCAGTTAAATCAATTTGATTAAGTCAGAGATAAATGGATCTGTTAAATGTTTATTTTTTTTTAATTGCTGATTTATTGCATTATAATCACCTGTTTTGTAACCGGCATTGATGCACAAGCCTATAGTTATGTAATGCTTACAATGAAATAATTGACCTGGGAACCGATTTTGTCCTTGCGCTTTGTTTTGGTTCAGTGCAGTAACCTGAAGGCCATTTTGAGTCTTTTCTGTATAGCTTGGCTGTTTGCTATTCAAAATAAATTAACCTGCATTTGTGATGACTTGGCTGTCTTCTAACTACTAGTATGCTGTAATGACCTAACTAAACATGAACAAGGTCCCACTTTAGAATAGGGAAGATATTTTGATTTAATTATCCTTAATTAATAGTTAATACAAGTAATATTACCACTTGTAGTTTTGCGTTGTATTCCATAAGAATAAACTATACTTATTCAGAGTAATAAAGAGGGAATGACTGTTCTTGTGCTATTACCCCTTTACAAGGCCCCAATGATGCCTTGGTTATAAGCATCGTTACTCATATCCAATAACGGCTTCATTTACAGTAATTAAACAATAATTAGGAGGTTATATTGGGTGAAATCATAATAAATAAAGAGTAGTAAGGGTAAAATAAGGTTATACAGAATAAGGTAATCATGTGTCTAACAATTACTAATAAAGGTCCAGTATGTTACTAATAGGCATATTAATAAGCACCTACTCAATGGCAAACATGTGTACCTTAATATAAAGTGTTACCAAAAACTTAAACTAGATTATATTTATTTTTTGATTGATTAATCGCACACGCTTCTGTGCTAACTTCTTCTCCCAATACACACAGACACGCAACATTGTGCGGACGTGGTCAAAAGGTGTATGACAGCCACCCGGTGACAGTATTTACAGAGTCTCTAGACGTGTGACCTCAGAGGTCAGAGGTCGGGCTGTCAGAACCCATCCCGTTGCAGAGCGAACGCAGAGCAGAAGAGTGTTCCAGGTTTTGGTTCCCCAGCTCTCTGAGTTGTATAGCTCTTTATTGAACAGGATGGAAGAGGAGTATACCTCCTAGTACAGTTATGGGGTCATGATTTAATTTCTACTTTTTATGATATAAAGCAGAAAGTGGCCATGATTTCATATCTACTTATTATGATATAAAGCAGAAAGTGGCCATGATTTCATGCTTAGTTATAGTGATATAAAGCAGAAATTGGTCATGATTTCATATCTACTTATCATGATATAAGGTCATTGAGATTAGACCGGTTAGACAGTGAGTACAGAGACAGGTCATTAAGGAGCAGGTAGGGATTGGATAGGGAATCGTACCCACAACCTTTCGGCTTGCACCACCTAGAACACTGCTGGACTCTACAACACAATCTTCCCCACTAAAACTGCTGATCCCATGGGCGTATTCCAGCATTCTCTTTTCTCTACTTCCTCTGGTCCTTTTGGAATGCATGCAGAATCGTGACTATTGGAATGCACCCGTTGCCGATAAATCTAGAATGTTAGAATACACCCCGTCCCTCTTGAGCTTCACTATTGGAATGCACCTGTCCGCTTTGAATCGCGTTTATTGGAACACACCCAATCCCCAATAAATCTGGACTATTAAATGCACCCCATCCTGGCAGAATCTGGACTATTGGAATGCACCCATCCCCTCTGGATCTACAATATTGGAACACACCCTGGGCCCCCTGCCGGTACCTGTGATGTGGGGCTCCTGCGGCATGAAGAACTGGTAGAAGGCGGGCTCAGAGAGGCCCTTGACGTTGCGCGCCGTGATCTCCACCTCGTAGCGCGTGTTCCAGCGCAGTGGCTGCAGCAGCGCCGCGTCCTGCGCCCCTGGCACCAGCCTGGTCATCCACCGCTCCTCCTTGGTCTGTTGGGGGCCAAGGAGGAGCGCCTTTAATGTACAACCAACTCTAGCTGGTTGTACATTAAAGTAACCAACTCTAGTTGGTTGTACATTAAAGTTGTACATTAAAGTAACCAACTCTAGTTGGTTGTACATTAAGGTTGTACATTAAAGTAACAAACTCTAGTTGGTTGTACATTAAAGTTGTACATTAAAGTAACCAACTTTAGTTGGTTGTACATTAAAGTTGTACATTAAAGTAACCAACTCTAGATTGTTGTACATTAAAGTTGTACATTAAAGTAACCAACTCTAGTTGGTTGTACATTAAAGTAACCAACTCTAGTTGGTTGTACATTAAAGTTGTACATTAAAGTAACCAACTCTAGTTGGTTGTACATTAAAGTTGTACATTAAAGTAACCAACTCTAGTTGGTTGTACATTAAAGTAACCAACTCTAGTTGGTTGTACATTAAAGTTGTACATTAAAGTAACCAACTCTAGTTGGTTGTACATTAAAGTTGTACATTAAAGTAACCAACTCTAGTTGGTTGTACATTAAAGTAACCAACTCTAGTTGGTTGTACATTAAAGTTGTACATTAAAGTAACAAACTCTAGTTGGTTGTACATTAAAGTTGTACATTAAAGTAACCAACTTTAGTTGGTTGTACATTAAAGTTGTACATTAAAGTAACCAACTCTAGATTGTTGTACATTAAAGTTGTACATTAAAGTAACCAACTCTAGTTGGTTGTACATTAAAGTAACCAACTCTAGTTGGTTGTACATTTAAGTTGTACATTAAAGTAACCAACTCTAGTTTGTTGTACATTAAAGTTGTACATTAAAGTAACCAACTCTAGTCGGTTGTACATTAAAGTTGAACATTAAAGTAACAAACTCTAGTTGGTTGTACATTAAAGTTGTACATTAAAGTAACAAACTCTAGTTGGTTGTACATTAAAGTTGTACATTAAAGTAACCAACTTTAGTTGGTTGTACATTAAAGTTGTACATTAAAGTAACCAACTCTAGATTGTTGTACATTAAAGTTGTACATTAAAGTAACCAACTCTAGTTGGTTGTACATTAAAGTAACCAACTCTAGTTGGTTGTACATTAAAGTTGTACATTAAAGTAACCAACTCTAGTTGGTTGTACATTTAAGTTGTGCATTAAAGTAACCAACTCTAGTTGGTTGTACATTAAAGTTGTACATTAAAGTAACCAACTCTAGTTGGTTGTACATTAAAGTTGAACATTAAAGTAACAAACTCTAGTTGGTTGTACATTAAAGTTGTACATTAAAGTAACCAACTTTAGTTGGTTGTACATTAAAGTTGTACATTAAAGTAACCAACTCTAGTTGGTTGTACATTAAAGTTGTACATTAAAGTAACCAACTTTAGTTGGTTGTACATTTAAATTTACATTCAGGGCATTAAGCAGACACTTTTATCCAAAGTGACTTACAATAAGTAAATTAGTCAGAAGAATGAGAAACAATAAAGACTATATATATATATATACACTTGGGCAACAAAAGTATTTAGTCAGCCACCAATTGTGCAAGTTCTCCCACTTAAAAAGACGAGAGAGGCCTGTTATTTTCATCATAGGTAAACCTCAGCTATGAGAGACAAAATGAAAAAAAAAATCACATTGTCTGATTTTTTAAGAATTTATTTGCAAATTATGGTGGAAAATAAGTATTTGGTCACCTACAAACCAGCAATATTTCTGGCTGTCACAGACCTGTAACTTCTTCTTTAAGAGGCTCCTCTGTCCTCCACTCGTTACCTGTATTAATGGGACCTGTTTTAACTCCTTATCAGTATAAAAGACACCTGTCCACAACCTCAAACAGTCACACTCCAAACTCCACTATGGCCAAGACCAAAGAGCTGTCAAAGTACACCAGAAACACAATTGTAGACCTGCACCAGGCTGGGAAGTCTGAATCTGCAATAGGTAAGCAGCTTGGTGTGAAAAAATCAACTGTGGGAGCAATTATTAGGAAATGGAATACATACAAGACCACTGATTATCTCCCTCGATCTGGGGCTCCACGCAAGATCTCACCCTGTGGGGTCAAAATGATCACAAGAACGGTGAACAAAAATCCCAGAACCACACGGGGGGACCTAGTGAATGACCTCCAGAGAGCTGGGACCAAAGTAACAAAGGCAACCATCACTAACACACTACGCCGCCAGGGACTCAAATCCTGCAGTGCCAGACGTGGCCCCCTGCTAAAGTCAGTGCATGTCCGGGCCCGTTTGAAGTTTGCATTGAGTGAGCATTTGGATGATCCAGAACAGGATTGGGAGAATGTCATATGGTCAGATGAAACCAAAATAGAACTTTTTGGTAAAAACTCAACTCGTCGTGTTTGGAGGAGAAAGAATGCAGAGTTGCATCCAAAGAACACCATACCTACAGTGAAGCATGGGGGTGGAAACATTATGCTTTGGGGCTGTTTTTCTGCCAAGGGACCAGGACGTCTGATCCGTGTGACGGAAAGAATGAACGGGGCTAAGTATCGTGAGATTTTGAGTGAAAACCTCCTTCCATCAGCAAGGGCACTGAAGATGAAGCGTGGCTGGGTCTTTCAGCATGACAATGACCCCAAACACACCGCCCGGGCAACGAAGGAGTGGCTTCGTAAGAAGCATTTCAAGGTCCTGGAGTGGCCTAGCCAGTCTCCAGATCTCAAACCCATAGAAAATCTTTGGAGGGAGTTGAAAGTCTGTGTTGCCCAGCGAAGGCCCAAAAACATCACTGCTCTAGAGGATATGTGCATGGAGGAATGGGCCAAAATACCAGCAGCAGTGTGTGAAAACCTTGTAAAGACTTACAGAAAACGTTTGACCTCTGTCATTGCTGTAATGGGCTCGCTAGCCAAGCAAGCTAACTATCGTCTCAGTTAAACGTTTCCCAAAAAACTCCACAGCGTGTTGAGGACTACTCATGTAGTTTAATGGTAATTTCGTGAAACTGTAAACACAATACAAACATAAGGTAAGTATTAATGAAGCTAAACAGTAAGCATAAAGAAGTTAATCTATAATTCAACACATGGAAAATAAAGATAATACTTACAGACGTTGCTTTAACAAACAAGAAGATGTAGAACTGCATCTTAATGGAAGAGCTGATCAAGCTGTCGATCCTGCATGCTCTCTATGTGAATAACGTGCTTGTGACTTCCGGTCACCTAACTAGCAGCCCCTCCCTTAGAGCATTCCCTCTTAAAGGTACAGGCACCTATGCCACATACATTACAAAAAACACACTTTCAATGCCAGGGGCAGAACACTCCCCACTTAGGGTCTTACAAGACTCACAGGACGAAAGAACGTCTTCTTGGTTCCACCTTTGACGACTTCCACTTCAACTTTCCGAACCAATCCATCTTCTCCTGGAAAGGTCTTGGTGAGAATGCCCATGGGCCATTCATCTCTCTTTGCTTGACTATCTTTTAAGAGAATGATGTCCCCTTCTTGGAGACAAGGCTTCTTTCCTTGCCACTTGTGACGTAGCTGCAGGGTTTTGAGATATTCACGCCTCCATCTGCTCCAAAAGATGTCAGCTAGGCTTTGAACTTGCTTCCATTCCTCTTTGAAGAGATCTGCCTCATCAAAGTGGCCAGGAGGAGGAGGAGGAGTAGAACCTGTTTTGAGGGTCAGGAGCATTGCTGGGGTGAGGATGTGAGGCGACTCCGGATCTGGTGACACTGGGATGAGTGGTCTCGCGTTCATGACAGCAGTTACCTCGGACATGAATGTTGTGAGAACTTCATGGGTCAGACGAGATTTATTTTCTTCCAACAGCATACAATCCAGTATACGGCGAGCGATGCCGAATCTGTTTTGTGGGGACCCTGATGGCAAAGAACCTTCTCAAAGCGTTGATGAAGCTGCTGGTGCTCATTGCCTCGATAACTTCAATATGAACTGCCCTTGAACTCATGCATGAGAACATCACAGCCCATCGTTTAGAGTTAGCGTGTCCTCCTCTTGTGCGGCGTGAGACGACTTCCCATGGCCCAAAAACATCAACACCTACGTAGGTGAATGGAGGTGCTACTTGGAGTCGTTCTGCTGGCAGATCGGCCATCTGTTGATATTCGGTTTTTCCTCGCAGTTTCCTGCAGGTGACGCATCTGTACAGCAGACTGCCGATACAGCGTTTTGCTCCCACCAGCCAGAAACCAGCAGCCCGTATTGCACCTTCAGTAAGATGTCTTCCCTGGTGTTTCACAGCCTCGTGATAGTGACACACCAGCAGAGTCGCCAGATGATACTGGCCAGGGATGATGATGGGGTGTGTTTCATTCATGTTTAAACCTGCTTGTGCTGTGCGTCCTCCTACTCTTAGGAGTTGATCTGGGTCTTGGAGAGGATGCAACTTCCAGAGGCTGCTGGAGGACGGAATGGGGAACCCTTTGGCTATGCACTTCAGCTCTTCTGCATAACAATGGTTCTGAACACTCCTCATGATGCACACTTTAGCTCTCGCCAGGTCTTCCTCTGTAGGACGACAGATGTGCCACCCTTGGCACTCACCTTGCACAGGGCGGATGAAGGAGTGTGCTACATGGATCAGGTGTGCAACTGCTGTGACGAGAGTGCTGAACTTAGAGAAGCGTTCAAAGCGTTGAGGATGAACCATACCTATGGCTGCATGTGTGATACTTGTGGTCACCTGAGGACGTACTTCAGAGTCAGAGGAAGGATCGATTTGGTCGTAGCTCTCTTCAGTTTCAGGCGTGGACAAGGATTCACTCTTAAGAAAGTCTGGCCCGGTGAGCCATGTTGTGCTGCGTAGGAGGGCTGGAGTAGCTGTTCTTGTTCCAACGTCGGCTGGATTAAGGTCTGTACGGACGTACTTCCACTGGCCGAGACAGGGTGATTGACGGATACGTTGAACCCTGTTATGCACGAACACATAGAATCTCCTCGACTGGTTCTGGATGTATCCCAAGACAACCTTGCTATCTGTGTAGTTTTGTGATGTTGTTGAATGTGACATCCATCTCTTCAACTATCAGCTCGGCTATCTCCACAGCAAGTACAGCAGCGCACAACTCTAGTCTTGGGATAGTGAGGTCAGGCTGAGGCGCCAGCTTTGCCTTCCCGAAGACAAAGCCAACCTCGGGTTGGGTTTCGTGGTTCGTCACCTTAATGTAGGCCACAGCTGCGACAGCTTTCACTGATGCATCTGCAAAAACACAGAGTTCTCTTACTTGTGCACCTGCGGTAGAGAGGGACCTGTAAGGACGAGGTATCTGGAGGTCCTGTAAGTCCTGAAGCGACTCTTTCCATCTTGTCCACTTGATCTCCATGTTTTTTGGGAGTGGTGAGTCCCAATCCTCTGCCTGCGTGGTGAGCTCTCTGAGTATCAGCCTTCCATGAACAGAGACCGGTGCAACAAACCCTAGAGGGTCATATAGACTGCTTACGGTTGACAGCACCCCTCTGCGAGTGAATGGCTTTTTGCCGTTTTCAATCTGGAATGTGAAGGTGTCTGCTCGCATGTTCCAAGACAATCCAAGACTACGTTGGACTGGCAGGTCATCGACAAAGAGATCCAAGTTGTTGACGTCTTTGGAGCGATCTTGAGGTGGGAATGCGTGAATGACTGCTGGTCGATTTGATGCAATCTTGTGCAACCTGAGGTAAGAGGCTGAAAGCATCTTCTGTGTTCTTCCAAGAACGCTGATGGCCTCTTCCTCAGTAGCGAACGACTTCAAAGCATCGTCAACATAGAACTCACGTTCAATGAGTCTTCTTGCGTCACTGCCATACTCTGCCTCTGCTTCTTTGGCTGCTCTTCTCAGACCGTACACGGCCACAGCAGGAGAAGGACTGTTCCCAAAAAGGTGCACTCGCATCCGGTAGTCCACGACATTGCAGGTAGGATCATTGTCCCTGTACCATAGGAAGCGGAGATAGTCCCTGTGGTCTTCCTTCACTACGAAGCAGTGGAACATGTGTTCGATGTCAGCCGTAATGGCTACTTGCTCCTTCCTGAACCTCATAAGGACGCCTAGCAGGCTGTTGTTCAGGTCCGGACCGGTGAGCAGGACATCGTTGAGTGAGACTCCTTCATGTGATGCGCTGCTGTCGAAGCTGCTGTCGACCACTCGGATCTTGTCCGGGTTTTTGGGATGGTAAACGCCGAACAGGGGTAAGTACCAGCATTCCTTCCCTACTCGCAGGGGTGGAGCGATCTCTGCATGTCCTCTGCTAAGCATGTTCTGCATGAACTCTAGAAAGTGGGCCTTCATCTGCGGTTGTTTTTCCAGAGTGCGGCGGAGCAAGAGGAGGCGGTCATGCGCTTGTCTCCTGTTGTTGGGCAGCCGTTGTCTTGGGGATCGGAAAGGCAGAGGTCCGACCCAGCTTTTGGAGCTGTCTTGGTGGAACTCAGCATCCATGATGTGAAGGAACTCTAGATCCTCCATAGAAGGTGCAAGTCTGTGATCATCGGCAGTACGAGTGAAGATGGCTTGGCCTAAGCTGTCTTCTGCTAGCTTTCCTAAGCTATATACGAAGGTAGGTACTGGATGGTTTTGATATGTAGGTGCTTGACTGGAAACCTCTTTCACTTTGATTTGGTTGTCGCATGGCTGTAGATGGGTAGCACGACCGTTCTCTAGGATGGATGTTTTATAGCTGTTCACCTGTGGTGATCTGTGTGCACCTCCAAGGCAAACGTCACCGATGACGACCCACCCTAGGTACAGTCTTCGGGCAAAGGGTGCATTGCCTGGACCATTAATCTGATCCCTGACCTTGTGTAACCTCAGAATGTCTCTTCCCAGAAGGAGGAGTACGTTAGCATCAGGATCGAGAGGTGGTATTTCATCTGCAATACATTTCAGGTGAGTATGGTGGCGTGCGGCGTCCGGGGTAGGTATCTCAGCTCGATTTTCAGGGACTTCGTTGCATTCGAGAAGCGTAGGTAGAGGAAAGCTAAGTTTCTTGTCCAGTGACTCAATAGTGTAACCGATGGCTCTTCTCCCCACTGTCTCTTTAAGCCCTGCACATGTCTTGAGAGTGTATTCGTAGGAGCACCCAGAGATCTTAAAGACATCAAAGAACTCTGAACGTGCAAGGGAGCGGTTACTTTGATCATCGAGTATTGCATACATCCTCTTGGACTCCTGTCTGTGTCCAGTGGGGTACACACTGACGAGGCAGATCTTAGCACAGGCTCTCGCACTTAATCCTTCGCCACACACTTGAGTGCACCTCGAAGTGACCTCCTGGGCCTCCGCTTTGTCCTCCTCCCCGCTATGCTCTGAAGCGGGAGGGGACGAATTGAACTTCCAGGTTGCTGGTCCAGGGTGTAGTGCTGTCGTGTGGTTGGTGCTCTCACATTCCATACATTTGACATCGGCGGAGCAGTTCCTGGCGAGATGCTCTGTGGAGGAGCAACAGCGAAAGCAGATGTAGTGTTCTTTGAGTAACTGTTTGCGTTCCTCTAAACTCTTTTTTCAAAAGCCTCTGCATTTCATCAGGGGGTGAGGCTTTCCATGTAGGGGGCAGTGTTTGCTTGGGTCCGCTGGTTTGTTACTTACTCTTGACTCAGGCTTGTCCACTGAAGAGACTTGGGTCTTGTGAACGTATACAGGCGCCTTTATAGGCCTCTCCCACTTGTTCTTTTTCTCTGCTGGAACTTGTGTGAAGAGGTTGAAGCTTGGGTCTGTACGTGCTTTTGCTTCAATGCGAATGAAGTCGACAAACACAGAGAAAGGAGGAAAACTGACCGAATGGTCACATTTGTATCGTGATCCGAAGTAGATCCACTTTTCCTGAATGTTGTGTGGGAGTTTCTCAATTATAGGATTGACTCTTCTTGAAGTGTCCAAGTATGAAAGACCGGTGAAGTAGCCATCTTGTTTAGCTGCTTCCAGCTCTGACAACAGATCTGCTAAATCTCGAAGTCTCTGTGGATCCTTTGTTGTGATTTTGGGAAAGTTTTCCAGTTTACCAAAGAGGGCCTGTTCGACGGCCTCCGGTGAGCCGTATAGCTCGTCGAGCCGCTCCCATGCCATAGTCAATCCAGTAGGCGGGTGTCTGATATTGACCGATTTAATCCGTTTAACCTGTTCTGCTGACTCTTTTCCGAGATACTTGGTGAGAAGGTCGAGCTGAGGGCATGTAACAAAGTATTGAGATGACCTTTTGTTATTGACCAAATACTTATTTTCCACCATAATTTGCAAATAAATTCTTTAAAAATCAGACAATGTGATTTTCTAGATTTTCTTTTTTTCATTTTGTCTCTCATAGCTGAGGTATACCTATGAGGAAAATTACAGGCCTCTCTCATCTTTTGAAGTGGGAGAACTTGCACAATTGGTGGCTGACTAAATACTTCTTTGCCCAACTGTATATATATATATATATATATATATATATATATATATATATATACTGTCAGTACAGTAAGGTTAACATCAATTGTAATTGTTAAGTCCAATTTATAATTTGGACGTAATGGATATAACTGGTATTCCTTTTTTATTTTGATATCAATTCCAATCTATTATAGATTAAAATACTTGTGAATCGTAAATCCTAAACCTTATGAATCAGATGCTAATCCTCATGAATCACAGAAACAAACCCTTATGGGCAAATATGTTTTGTGTTTTCGAGATAGGACGACCTCACCAACTTCTCCTGCCAAAAGATCCGGACTTTGTCCACACACCGCTCGATCTACTCAACCATTTTGGATCGGGAATGTCGGTCTGAAAAACTCTTGGCTCATCATCGAATCCCAAAGTGTTGATTATACTGTGTTAAAGAAAAGTGCTTCTTTGGGTTTGTGTCATAATGGGATATTTCGAGTTCTCAAGCATCATATAAGATACTAATGCATATTATATACAAATCCTGGACTTCCTTATAAAGGGAACAGCATTCCTGGGAATGCAGTCTTCAGTTTTCTGAGAGTGTCTTATACTTGACACACTTTGGTTATCTTTAGTTTTCTTGCCTCATGTACTTTATTAAGTTATGTCACCTAATAAAGGGAACGACGTGCCCGGGAATGCCATAACTTTCAGATTATCGAACCATCTTAAATAACATACTGGGTTATTTAGAGTTTTATAGCATCAAATATATTATGACGCCATGCAAAGGCCACAGCATTCCTGGGAACACAGCCGTCAGTTTTCCGAGAGTGTCTCACAGTCTTGTACTTGACATACTCAGTTAATTAGAGTTCTCCAGGATCTTATACTGTACGTTATGTCGCCCTTTGAAGGGAACAGCGTTCCCGGGAACACCGCCTCCAGTTTTCCGACCTACCGTCTTGTACTTGACATACTGGGTTATTTAGAGTTTTCTAGCCTCATATTCTGAACGTTATGAACAGCTTTCCCGGGAACTCCACCTCCAGTTTTCCAGGGGGATCTCACTGTCTTGTACTTGACATACTGGGTTATTGAGAGTTTTCTAGCCACATATACTTTATGTTATAAACGGCCAACGTTCCATGGAACGCCGCTTTCAGGTTTCCGGGGGGGTCTCACCGTCTTGTACTTGACGATGTACTCCACGATGGGCATCCCTCCGTCATCCTGCTTCACCAGCCCAAGGCGGTAGGCCACGCCCACATCCCGCTGGCCATGCACCGCGGGGGGGCTTGGCTCACCTGGGGGGGAGGGGTGGAGGGAGGGGGAGGGGGAGAGAGAGGAAGGGAGTGAGGCAAATAAAGGTAGTAGGTAGAGTAGGAGAATAGATACACTGCAGAGAGAGCGGGAGAGAGAGTGTGTGTGAGGGAGTGTTCACACCACGTAGCCAGTGTCTTAAATGACCTGGGCATTGTCATGACCAAGGAGTGAAGGAAGACTTAGGGATGGGGACTGGAGGCGTGGTGACGGAGGAAGACAGATTGAACAGAGGGTGTGGTGACGGAGGACGAGCTACAGATGGGTGGTATCTGGAAGGTGGGGGTGGTGACGGAGGACCACCTACAGATGGGTGGTGTCTGGAAGGTGGAGGTGGTGACGGAGGACGACCTACAGATGGGTGGTGTCTGGAAGGTGGGGGTGGTGACGGAGGACGAGCTACAGATGGGTGGTGTCTGGAAGGTGGAGGTGGTGACGGAGGACGACCTACAGATGGCTGGTATCTGGAAGGTGGGGGTGGTGACGGAGGACGACCTACAGATGGGTGGTGTCTGGAAGGTGGGGGTGGTGACGGAGGACGAGCTACAGATGGGTGGTGTCTGGAAGGTGGAGGTGGTGACGGAGGACGACCTACAGATGGCTGGTATCTGGAAGGTGGGGGTGGTGACGGAGGACGACCTACAGATGGGTGGTATCTGGAAGGTGGGGGTGGTGACGGAGGACGAGCTACAGATGGGTGGTGTCTGGAAGGTGGGGGTGGTGACGGAGGACCACCTACAGATGGGTGGTGTCTGGAAGGTGGAGGTGGTGACGGAGGACCACCTACAGATGGGTGGTGTCTGGAAGGTGGGGGTGGTGACGGAGGACGAGCTACAGATGGGTGGTGTCTGGAAGGTGGGGGTGGTGACGGAGGACGAGCTACAGATGGCTGGTGTCTGGAAGGTGGGGCTGGTGACGGAGGACGAGCTACAGATGGGTGGTATCTGGAAGGTGGGCTGGTGACGGAGGACAAGCTACAGATGGGTGGTGTCTGGAAGGTGGGGGTGGTGACGGAGGACGAGCTACAGATGGGTGGTGTCTGGAAGGTGGGGCTGGTGACGGAGGACGACCTACGTATGGGGAGCGTCTGGAAGCTCTGGGTGGCGCTGGACGCCCCCGGCCCCTTCCCGTTGACCGCAGACACCCGCACCTCGTAGGTGGTGTTGGGCTCCAGCCCGGTCAGCACCACCGTCACTGGTGGGGGACAACACACACCTTCATCATCATCATCATCATCACTTTGACATCATTATCAGGAAAAACAAAGAGCTCCGCCAAAATGAGTGCAGCGAAACATGACATTTTGTGCAAAAGACCCGTGTTCTCACAAATTATCAGTTTTATCACAAAAGACCCGTTTTCCCAAAAATGACCCGTGTTCTCACAAATTATCAGTTTTATCACAAATGATCCGTGTTCTCAAAAATGATCTGTGTTCTCAAAAATGATCTGTGTTCTCAAAAGTTATCATTGTTATCACGAATGATCTGTGTTCTCACAAATTATCCGGGTTAACTCTATCCGTGTTTCCACAAATTCGTTTTTTTCAGAAACTTGTGTTCTCACACATTTGCTGTGTTTTCACAAATTATCTATGTCCTCACAAATGGTTTGTGTTCTCCAAACTAACTGTATTCTCACAAACTGTCTGTGTCCTTACAAAATAAACTTGCAATGTTATGATAGTTGACTTCAGCCATGTCACGAGAATGTAATTTGGCGCGGACCACCTTAATTGTTATTCCACTGATTTGATAATCCCTTCCTTCCTATCGTTTGTCTTCCATTCCTTCCTATGTCCATTCCGGTGCATCCAGCAGCGTTCTGGACATCATGTCCTTCACCGATAACCTCAGCGAATCTGAAATCCCTCCCCACCCTCCAGAGACTGCTGGGGGCTCCTGAATGTGGAGGGGACCATCCCTGGCACGTCAGGGGCCCACTGCTGGCACAACGCAGCTCCATGGAGCCCACAGGGGTAAACAAAGACTCTGGCCCCATGTTTCTTTCTTTGCTTTTTCGTGCCTGTTCTCAACATTGTAGCATAGGAGGAGGAGGAGGAGGAGGAGGGGAGGGAGGGAGGGGGTGGAGGAGGAGGAGGTGGGAGAGGAGGAGGAGGAGGAGGAGGAGGGAGAGGGGGAGGAGGAGGAGGAGGAGGGGAGGGAGGGAGGGGGTGGAGGAGGAGGAGATGGGAGAGGAGGAGGAGGAGGAGGAGGAGGAGGAGAAGGAGGGAGGGAGGGGGTGGAGGAGGAGGAGGAGGAGGAGGAGGAGGAGGAGGAGGGGAGGGAGGGAGGGGGTGGAGGAGGAGGAGATGGGAGAGGAGGAGGAGGAGGAGGGGAGGGAGGGGGTGGAGGCAGGGCCGGATTAACACTTTCTGAGGCCCGGGGCTAATTACCCGGGTGAGGCCCTTCATATCATGATGTTCTGACGCATGACCTCACACAAACCCACTAACACATCAGCGTACACAGTAGGCCTACCAATCTATGACAGACTATTTAAAGAAGTGAACTGGTAATATGATTTCAATTTAATTAAATTCATTTCAATTCAAGGGTAGCTTTATTATAATTGCAGTAGTGTTGACAAAGCTGACAGAATGAGGATGGGGAAACAAAATGTATCTGAATTGGCCTACTTGAAAATGTAGAAAAAAAGAAAGTATGAAATTGGTGATTCGGTGACTTTGGCAAATCATTACAGAAAAAGTAATAGGCCCTACAATGCATTTGCTATCAAGTACAGCAAGTTAGGCCCAGACAACATAAATGAACTGTTTTTTGAAAGTTACTTAATTTATAGAAATGCATCCTGTTTTTGTAAACTCATCAAAAACTATAAAACAATGTAGGGCCTATTGTAGGCTATTAAACAAAGGTCAATGAAGGCCCCGGCTATGGCTCAAACGGTTTGGGCATTGAATGGTTAATTTACTCCGGGAGTAACGCCCTGGTAGGCTACATGTCCGGTTACGCACAACAAACCCCAATGAAGAAGACAGGCAGGAATGTACGATGCAACATATTTGGGGTGAACTGTTTGAAATGTGCACACAAACAAGCTAAAACTATTTTACACATTAATGGGGCTGGGTCATATAGAGGAGGCCGCCGCGGCAAACATGACTCACCAAGGGACTTCAGAAGGTCCGTCTTCTGCTCTTCTTCCGTGCGAAATCATTAATGAGCTCCTCAAAGTCCATTTGGGCCAGCATGTCGTGCTCAATTGACATTAAAGTCAGATTGTTAAGTTTCTCCTCCAACATTGTCGTTCTCAGCCTGTTCTTGATAATTCCAAGTTTGGAAAATGACCTCTCCCCGCTGGCATTGCTGACAGGCAATGTAAGGTAGATCCGCAGTGCTATGTCGACATTTGGAAAAACTTGTTGTAGATTCCTTTCTCGAATGAATGACAGTAGGTTCATCGGCTGCCTTTTTACAGTGGAGACTTTTGCGAAATGCAAAAACTGTCCTAGTTCATCAGGGAAATCATCAGCCAGGTCTTCGTGGTATTTTGCCTGCAGGTTGACGCTTTTCTCGCGTATTTCACTGAGAGACAATGTGTCCAGTTGCGTTAGAAATCCGAAGTAGGTGGACGTTTCTTTGTACACTGCGTGTCTCTGTTGTAATGCACTGATCAGTTTGTCTATGATGACAAAGAATGTCTCCCGAAAGCGATTTTCTCCCGCATTGGACACAAGGGTTGGTTCGTCATCAGCCGGGGTGGTGCGCTTCACCTGTCGAGTCACAGTGTACTGCTGTGACAGTGATAGTGATTTGGCCTGGGATTCCAAGTGTTTGTACTGGGAGCGTAAATTGGACACAAAGTCTATGAGGGACTGGAGCAATTCCACAGCAGTAACTAGGTCCAACTCCACCTTCTGCAGGGCCCTGCTTGTGATGTCAAATCTTTGCAGCATGGTATCCCATATGATGGCGAGGAATGCTGTCTCGAATCTATTCAATTTTTTTGCTAGAGACTTCGCCTCATCTCGTGCGGCTGATTTCTGATGGTCGTCTTCTGCTATCTCGTTTAAAGTGTCGTGGATATTTTTGAAATTTAAACGGAGAGCTTTTGTAGCCCGGGCGTGTGCTGCCCATCGCGTCGATGAAAGTCCCTTGACCATCTCCATGCGCTTGTTCTCGTTAGACTCCAGTCCATCCATTAATATTTTCCAGCAGCTAGGCGAAGCTGAGAAAAAAGTGAAGATGGATTGAACTAGCCTAAAAAAAGAGCTGGCGTCACGGCAACAATCCACACTACAGACCCCAACAAGGTTCAGGGAGTGGGCCGCGCATGGAATCCAATCAGCAAGTGGGTTTATTTCCTGAATTCGGGCACGCAATCCCTTGTATGCACCTGCCATGTTAGACGCGTTGTCATAGCACTGTCCCCTGCAATTTTTAATGTCTATGTGCATGTCCTGCAGCGCACCTGTGACTGAGTCAAAAAGGGACTCGCCTGTATGGCTAAAAATGGGCAGAAATTTCAAAAATCTCTCAAAGACCTTGCCCTCCTGAGACACGTAACGCACCACAAATGTTAGTTGGTCAGTGTGACTCAAATCCGGTGTAGAATCCACAATAAGTGAAAAATACTTTGCGTGTCGAAGCTGCATTATTATCTCTGATTGTACTCGCTGGCCCATGAGTGCAATAAACTCAGTGCATACAGTCGATGACAAATATGAGGGTGTCCCCCGCCCCTTGTTTCCAAAACGTTTTAAGTGTTCATCCAAAAAAGGGTCAAACTTGGCCAGCAACTCTAAGATGCCCAAATAATTGCCGTTGTGCACTGAGCCCAGTGTTTCATTTTCTCCCCTGAAAGCGAGCCCACGCTCTGACAGAAATTTTATCACGGCCACAACTCTCCTCAATACCTCCTTCCAGTAATTCGCCTCATCTTTCAGTTGATCCTGCAGGCCCGCGTCGATCCCACGCACCTGGGTGCGCGCAAGCCAAGTAAGAACAGCCTTTCTGTGGGGCTGACCCGCTTCGTGCATCTCGACTCGGTCAACTGAGTGTTTCCAATCAGAGAATCCGTGCGTGAAAGCGGACGAATCGTTAGTGAATAGTTTGCAAAAAAAACAAAACACATTTCCAGTAGATGGGGAGTAAGACACCCATTCTCTTGCCACCTTCTCTCCATTTCTGAGCGAGCGACAGAACAATGTTTTGCTCAGACATCGCTTCTGATTTTTATAGCTCCTTTAAGAAGCCGAAAAATCGACATCTTTATGTTGACATTGTGTAGGTGCTTCAATTCCCTCTCCGACCCAATAGCTTCGCGTCTCCTCATTAACTTCTCCCCAGCAGGCAATGTCTGTTGATATATCTGTTTTCGCCCCAGCCTCAGAATCAACAGGCTCATCTGCTACATTACCCACTGCTTCTTCTCCATCCCTTGTTTCCTCAGAGATTGTAGCACTATTGCTAGCAGACTGGCTAGTTGGGCTGGTTAGTTGGCTAGCGGTGGTTGGCTGCTCTCCGTCACTGACAGTTGTATCTTTGTTGGTGGTAGCTGCTACAGCGGGCTGATTACTCCTCCACATGTTGGTTAATTTGGGTGTTTTCTGTAATAATTCTTTCGCTCTTTCCTTTTTTATTTCATCTAATTTTCGTTTTTTTCCTCCGCTCTCGTGTTTCCTTTGGCCCGGCATTTTCGCTCGTTTTTTTTTATGGATTTTTGTCATTTGACCTTCAGCGACCGGAGGCCCCCCTAGCGGCGAGGCCTGGGGCTACAGCCCGGTCAGCCCATTCGTTAGACACGGCCCTGGGTGGAGGAGGAGGAGGTGGGAGAGGAGGAGGAGGAGGAGGAGGAGGAGGGAGGGAGGGGGTGGAGGAGGAGGAGGAGGAGGAGGAGGAGGAGGAGGGGAGGGAGGGAGGGGGTGGAGGAGGAGGAGATGGGAGAGGAGGAGGAGGAGGAGGGGAGGGAGGGAGGGGGTGGAGGAGGAGGAGGTGGGAGAGGAGGGGGAGAAGGAGGGAGGGGGTGGAGGAGGAGGAGGAGGAGGGGGAGGAGGGGGAGGAGGAGGAGGGGAGGGAGGGAGGGGGTGGAGGAGGAGGAGATGGGAGAGGAGGAGGAGGAGGAGGGGAGGGAGGGAGGGGGTGGAGGAGGAGGGGGAGGAGGGGGAGGAGAAGGGGGAGGTGGGAGAGGAGGAGGAGGGAGAGGGGGAGGAGGAGGAGGAGGAGGAGGAGGAGAGGAAGGAGGAGGAGGAGGAGGGGGAGGAGGAGGGAGAGGGGGAGGAGGAGGGAGAGGGGAGGAGGGGGAGGAGGAGGAGGAGGTGGGAGAGGAGGAGGGAGAGGGGGAGGAGGAGGAGGGAGAGGGGGAGGAGGAGGGAGAGGGGAGGAGGGGGAGGAGGAGGAGGAGGTGGGAGAGGAGGAGGAGGAGGGGGAGGGAGGGGTGGAGGAGGAGGAGGAGGAGAGGGGGAGGAGGAGGAGGAGAGGAAGGAGGAGGAGGGAGAGGGGGAGGAGGAGGAGGAGGAGGAGGAGGGAGAGGGGGAGGAGGAGGAGGAGGAGGAGGAGGGAGAGGGGGAGGAGGAGGGAGAGGGGAGGAGGAGGAGGAAGGAGAGGGGAGGAGGAGGAGGAGGAGGAGGGAGAGGGGGAGGAGGAGGGAGAGGAGGAGGAGGAGGAGGGAGAGGGGGAGGAGGAGGGAGAGGGGAGGAGGGAGGAGAGGGGAGGAGGAGGAGGAGGGAGAGGGGAGGAGGAGGAGGAGGAGGAGGAGGGAGAGGGGGAGGAGGAGGGAGAGGGGAGGAGGAGGAGGAGGGGGAGGAGAGGGGGAGGAGGAGGGAGAGGGGAGGAGGAGGAGGAGGAGGAGGGGGAGGGAGAGGGGGAGGAGGAGGGAGAGGGGAGGAGGAGGAGGGAGAGGGGGAGGAGGAGGAGGAGGAGGAGGGAGAGGGGAGGAGGAGGAGGGGGAGGGAGAGGGGGAGGAGGAGGGAGAGGGGAGGAGGAGGAGGGAGAGGGGGAGGAGGAGGAGGAGGGAGAGGGGAGGAGGAGGGGGAGGTGGGAGAGGGGAGGAGGGAGGAGAGGGGAGGAGGGAGAGGGGAGGAGGAGGAGGAGGAGGAGGGAGAGGGGGAGGAGGAGGGAGAGGGGAGGAGGGAGGAGAGGGGAGGAGGAGGAGGTGGAGGGAGAGGGGGAGGAGGAGGGAGAGGGGAGGAGGAGGAGGAGGAGGAGGGGGAGGGAGAGGGGGAGGGGGAGGGAGAGGGGAGGAGGAGGAGGAGGAGGAGGAGGAGGGAGAGGGGGAGGAGGAGGGAGAGGGATGGAGGAGGAGGGAGAGGGGGAGGAGGAGGAGGAGGAGGAGGGAGAGGGGAGGAGGAGGAGGCTGTGTGGGGCTTGGTTGTGTTTGCAAAACCAGAAAAACTGTGTCAAAACTCTGACCTGTAGGCTTACTCACGGCTCTACTTGTAATGTCAGGGACACCCAATCAATGGCTTACATTTAGAAATCTATTCAGCTGTTGAGACAATTAACGTCCGACCAATCCCTCCATGTTCCTCATCTCAACCCCTCAGCAACTTGAACCTAGAAGCATTCAAGGGACATCAGGACAAACAACTAGGACAGACAGATAAAGGTAACATGTATAAGCAGGTACATGCTAACTGAACTAAAACACGTGAGACAAGCGTCAGCCATTTTATTCTCAGAGCCTTTTACATGGCGAATATCCAGACTAAATGGCAGGAAGAACAACACCCACATCAAAGTCTCTTAGCTAGCAATAGTAGCTAATGGCTACAAATGTGCTTGTAGACACGGTACCTTTTAAACCTTTAAATATAAATATTTTAAAACAAAACGTCTAGTTAAAACTCATCATCAGACCACCAACCTTATCGCCAAACCAACCAACACATCACCATAACAACCAACTCTTTACCATACCAACCAACTCTTTGCCATACCAACCAACTCTTTACCATACCAACCAACTCTGTACCATACCAACTCTTTACTATACCAACCAACTCTTTACCATACCAACCAACTCATCGCCATACCAACCAACTCTTTACCATACCAACCAACTCTTTACCATACCAATCAACTCTTTACCATACCAACCAACTCTTTACCATACCAACCAACTCTTTACCATACCTACCAACTCTTTACCATACCAACCAACTCTTTACCATACCAACCAACTCTTTGCCATACCAACCAACTCATCGCCATACCAACCAACTCTTTACCATACCAACCAACTCTTTACCATACCAACCAACTCTTTACCATACCAATCAACTCTTTACCATACCAACCAACTCTTTACCATACCAACCAACTCTTTACCATACCAACCAACTCTTTACCATACCAACCAACTCTTTCCCACCCAGGACCTTTCAAACCTTTAAAATATAAATATTTTAAAACAAAACACCTAGTTAAAACTCATCACCAGACCACCAACCTTATCGCCCAACAAACCAACTCATCGCCAAACCAACCAACTCATCAACAGACCACCAACCTTTGGTTTGTTTCCCAAAATCATAGTTGTTAACTTCCTTAGCAACCTACCTCTTAGGGACTCAACAGTTAATAGGAAAGTGTTCCCGAAAACCATTTCACCTACATAGTAAGCTCATAGTATGGAGGAAGTTATTAAACCCCATTGTAGTCTGGCTGACTATTTACAACAGCTCTAGGGCTGTTGTAGGTCCATATTAGGCCACATGCTTCCTGTATATTCATGGTCACATGACCGGTTTCAGTCTTCTTTATTACACAATCAGCATTCCGAGTTAGTGCAGTAGTGCCTTCTAATGTTAGGGTGTGGAACACCACTGGACATTTAATGGCTCACAAATATTTTCTTTAACAACCCTGTTAGTTTTACATACTGGTATGTGATATGATTCTGGGCAGTGGGTTTTAGAGAAGTGAATTAATTTATAGCCCACAATTTAAAATAAAATAAAAAGTATCAAGAAACATGCAATCACTGCAGCGACAACACAAGATGCTGCCCCCCTGTCAAAATGAATAGGCTATCAAAATATAGTAGGAGGGAAATATACACTCTAGGTATTGTAAAGAGATCGACAGACTTCAAACATCAAAAATCCATCATTAGAACTGAGGAAACAAGACGCATCTGGCAGGGCTTGAACCGGTGGCAAAAAACAACAACATGGAAATATCAGGGCGAGTGCTCTAACCACTCAGCCATTTAGCCCTTGCACACCATTGGGAGAAAGTCATTTATTTATTTAGCCATATCCATGTCCTGATTTCTCACCAAATTCATTGTTTGAATTATGTTTTTTCCATAAACGTATCAACCGTTTGCAACAACTATATTGAATTGCAAAGATAGTGCCTATGCTGATGAATTCGCCAGTGTCATTAAAGATTTGAGTGACGTTTTTTCCAAAGAAACAATTATTTCCGAAATTATTTCTAATGTTGATACAAAGGATAGATAGGCTATACACAATCAAGTTGGTGAATATTAACCACAACTGTATAACAAGCATGCCGTCTACATATCAAAGTTTGTGAGGCTTCCACCTGTGAATGATTGAATGCCTCAGAGCAACTCCGAACTCCGCCCTCTGAAAACATCTGTTCACTGTTTATTAGCGGCTAATTAGTACACAGCTAATCAACGAAGAGGTCAGCTACGTATTGCTATGTTAGGTGGAGATTTTTGGGAAACGCTCGTAGTTCGGCTGCTTCATAGTACAACCGGGCTTAGTAATAAGTCGGCAAAATGCTAACGCCCTGACTGTTTTGGGAAACACACCCCTTACCAACCAACTCTTTACCATACCAACCAACTCTTTACCATACCAACCAACCACCTCTTTTCCATACTAACCAACTCACTCTTTACTTTAACCGGCACATCCTTCTGACCAGGCAAGGACACAAAGCCATCACAAAGCAGAGGACAGCCAACGGTGCCTGGTCCAACTTCAAAAATCGCCCAAAAGAAAACAAAGAGTTCAATCCCCCATCTAACTCAACCACAAACTATCTGCCTCCACCCTAGTCTTCAAGTGGTTACTTGCGAGTGGTTATTATATACCAAAATCAGAGGGTAGGAAAAGCCACTGGACAAACCAGCGACCCCCCGGAGCCACTGAGGTGTTCCTGAGCTCTGGTTAGAGCTCTGCCCACCTTCACCACAACGCCAAATTTGAGAGAACAATGGATTCCCTAAACATAAACCTGCTTACTAAACCTACAAGGGGAACATAACTCAAAAACAAGGCGAAACAAAATACCAGCACTGTTGCAAACAATGTTGCAATCAACCAAGGACTGATGCACTCTCCTTACCCAACAGTAAAGCCAATTACTGCGTGTATCCCCAAAACAAATTAACCAAAAAGTGTGACAAAACTCACCAAAAGTTGAGGTCCAATTGCCATCACTTCAAACAAAGTCAAAACCAACTTTACTAGTTCGACGAGCCCCCACTTTGTCATAAACTAAGTGGATCCCGGACAAGCCCCCACTTTTTCATAAACTAGCTTGTAGTTCATGACAAAAGGGGGAGACCACACAGAAAGTTTAACTGAAGTATATTTATTTAGAAACAATAACCTCTATGAAAAGATAAATACAAACAATGTACATCAGTATCATCAGTTGTGTCTGTAGTGTATGGGTGCGTGTGAGTAGTGTAGTGTAGTATATCAGACCCAACTAAAGAACCAAAAGCCCTGCTTGTCTGACTTCCGGTTTGATCGATGACGGTGTAGGTCGCAAACCGGGAGAGCTCTGTTTAAATCCTGCCTAAATTCGAATAATACAAGGTTTTACTATCACAATCATCTTGTGCAAGCTTAGGTGGAGGTATACTAAACATGGGGAAACCAAAGAAGCAAAGCCAACCTACAGACGAGCAGTTGTCTGGGAAGAACCAGGACCGCGAACCGAATGCTAGTCCAAATGAACAGCATGGCAATGCTCCGCTGACTTTGGCAGACATGGAGAAACTCCTCAACTCAATGGAGGAATGCATTATAGCCAAACTTTCTGTCCAACTTTCTGCTGACAGAGCAATTATTGACCGCCACGACCAGACCATCCAACACATGGAATCGTCACTTAACGATATGGAGGCCAGGCTGCTAACCCTTGAGTCAACCTGCACTGCCCTATCCAGAGGGACGAGGCCCTAAAGCTTAAGACGGAGGTTCTGGAAAATAGATCGAGGTGCAACAATATCCGTCTAACCGGCTTACCTGAAAAAATTGAAGGCTCGCAACCGACCGCTTTCACGGAGGTATTCCGTGAACAGGGCGCAGAGTAGCCATCCCCCGCAAGAAGCAGGAAGACCCTCCGCGCCCGTTCATCGCTCGGATCCGTCATTACCAGAGCAAGGAGCGCATCATAAAGCTAGCTAGAGAGGCTGGGTCTCTCTCTTTCCGCGGTTCCGAGATACACATCTACCCTGACTACAGCGCAGAGGTGTCCAGAAAAGAGCAACTTGTGAAGTCACAGCTGAGAAACGCCGTCTTCGGATATCGGATGTTTTTTCCGGTGCCATGCCGTAATTCCGACGCATCATTGTTCCGACGTCTCAATGGTCTGAAATATTTCCCATTAGATCGACATGCCACTATGCCGACGGTCCAATGTTACGAAAACGGAACCCATTGTTCCGAAGGGCCGTTTGTCCGATAAGTCAAACAAGAGGCGCATTAGGCCGACGGTTCAATATGCTCAATAGGCCTACATATAAAGAGTTTTATACCTCGCTCTCTCTCTCTCTCTCTCTCTCTCTCTCTCTCTATCTCCCTCTCCCTCCCTCTCCCTCTCTCTCTCTCTCTCTCTCTCTCTCACACTAAGCACCCCAATATAACCCAGGCCTACATATCACGTTCACAATGATTATTGGAGAGCAAAGTGACAACGCTTCACTTCATTTCGACACGGTGTTTCAGCACCATGGACAGAGGGAGGTCTAGTTCTCAATACGGGCACGAACACACACACACACACACACACACACACACACACACACACACACAATAGACTAAGTAGACGGTATGAAGTATAGGCCTAAGTTTGACTAAATCAATACCAGCGAAATTATATAGGCTAAAAGTCCACTGCAAACACAGTAAACAACACATACAGGCCCCGTCGGCCTAATGCGCCTCTTGTTTGACTTATCGGACAAACGGCCCTTCGGAACAATGGGTTCCGTTTTCGTAACATTGAACCATCGGCATAGTGGCATGTCGATCTAATGGGAAATATTTCGGACCATTGAGACGTCGGAACAATGAGGTGTCGGAATTACGGGCAGGCCCCGTTTATCACTGCCAGACTCCAAGTCAGCGACAAGAACGGTTAGAAACTCCTTTTTTTCTCTCCCGAAGAAGTCTCCACTTTTCTTCAGAACAACCGACCAGGTATTTCGCCCACTCGCTCTTCTCAATGAAACTTTGACTTTGACTGCGTATAATCCACTCAGATGCGGGAGTGGTCACCCTGTTGCGGGTGAGCGCTGTGTTTTTTTTCTGTGTAAAACTGTTGTCAGCTGTGTAGCCTCCTGTTGAATGGTGTACTACATTATCTACCGAGATCTGTTAAGCTCCATGCTTATTTTGCTCTGATTTAGTTTATATTTGTAGCCTATTTATGGCGTTATATTCTACATATAGTCCACGGTTGTTGGAGACGCATGGCATGTGTAACTCCGAGGATAGAATATAACTTACCTTCCAATGCAGCAGCGATTGTCTTTTTTCTTTATACACATATATATATATATATATATAACTGACAATAGTTTACACCTGTTCCATTTGCTCTTACCAGACACGCAGTGTCTTTGCACAGTTACATCCTTCAACCTGTTTTACTTCTTAGTTATTTTTTTGTGAAAACAGAGTTCAAGTGTAAGTTAAGTGTCCTCCAAGATGTGAGCTCAGAGCACTGTTCCTGGCCCCTGTCCCCCTTCAGATGCCTTTCTTCACCTTGTCATTAGAATTTTATTTATTTTATTCATTATTATTGTTATTATTATTATATTATTTTTTTTATTTTTTATTTTCATTTATTTTATTTTTTATTACTCCTTCCTACTCCCTACCCTCTCCCCAGCCCCTACCGCCGTTGCTCACTTCACATGCCCGCATAATCTTGTAAGATATGATATCTACAACTAATTACACTCAAAATCGTCCTATTCACTTTTTTCTTTAAATGCAAAGAGAACGAACACCTGGGTGAAAAGTCAAAAGATAACATCCTACCTACAACAATTAAACTCAGACATAGCCTTCTTACAGAAAACCCACCTTAAGAATGACCATGTCAACCATCTTAAAAGAAGCTGGGTCGGCCAGGTGTTCCACTCACAGTTTAACGCTAAAGCCAGAGGGACAGCAATCCTCATACATAAGGACATCCCCTTTGAAGCGGAGGAGGTGATTGCCGATAAGAATGGGAGATTTGTCATTGTTGCAGGTCGACTTGTAGTTTTGGTCAACGTCTATGCCCCAAACTCTGATGATTACAACTTTTTTAACAACCTGCTCTCTGCCATTCCCGGTGATAACAATTATGAGCTGATAATAGGAGGTGATTTTAACTGTGTATTCAGCACCCTGTTAGACAGGTCTTCAAATAATGTCCAATCCCTCACCAAATCTACTAAAGTTATAAATGATTTCATAGCTCATGGTGGTGTTTCGGACATTTGGAGATTCAAATTTAATAATCAAAAGGTTTTCGCCTAATGTCCATCACACACACACACTCGCATCGACTATTTTCTTTTAGAGAATAGATTATTGGGAAATGTTTGCTCTTGCACATATCATAGTATACCAATCTCAGTTCACGGTGCCGTCTCACTTTACGTAGCTTTACCAAACTGCCTTAGGCCCTCTCGCAATTAGAGACTCAACCCCCTCCTCCTAGCCAACAAACAATTTGTAAACAATGTCTCTCCTCAAATTAACTTTTTCATTGAAACAAACGCCTCCCCAGAAGTTTCCCACTCAACCTTATGGGAGACCCTCAAGGCCTACCTTTGAGGGCAAATAATTGAATACTCCTCCAGGGCAAAGAAAGCAAGAGAATCCAAACTCAATTACATCTCGCGAGCCATTGCAGAGATTGATAGCCAATACTCCTCCTCGACTCCAACACTTTTGAAAGAAAGACTGCGTTTACAGACAGAATACAACTTACTTTCTACTGACAAAGCCGCATATTTACTCACAAAAGCTTGATTTAACGTTTACGACTCAGGGGATAAGGCTGGAAAGCTTCTAGCCCAGCAAGCTCGCCAAGCCCAATCATCTCGCCTCATTCCTAAGATCTATAGCCAAAAGGGTGAGACTATGACAGACCACTTGGAAATTAACAACACCTTCAAACATTTCTACAGTAATTGAAATAGCTCTGAATGTGATGATAACTGTCCACAGTTCAATCCCTTTTTTAATAACCTTCACTTTCCTTCTGTTCCAGCTGAACAAAATTCCTTACTGGGAGGTGCGATCTCCAATGCAGAGATTCTGAAAGCCATAAACTCTTTGAAATGCAACAAAACCCCTGGTCCGGATGGTTACTCCTCCGAATTTTATAAAAAATTTGCACTCAAGCTATGCCCTCTGCTCCAGGCCATGTTTAATGAATCTCTGTCATCTGGACAACTCCCACCAACCCTATGACAAACCGCAATAACACTCATACCGAAAGGGGGTGAATCCACTTCAGTGCTTCTCCTACCGCCCAATTTCTCTGCTGAATGTCGATTACAAAATTTTATCCAAGGTTTTGGCAGCCAGACTGGAGACAGTTACCTCACACATCATTGCGACGGACCAAACAGGCTTCATCCTAAATAGACACTCTAGCTGAAATTTTAGAAGGCTTTTCAATATTGTTTATTCCCCTCCGTCCCGCACCCCCGAAGTGGTTAGATCGCTTGACGCTGAAAAAGCTTTTGACGAGTTGAATGGGAATATATATTTGCGGCCTTAAAAAATTTCAGGTTTGAAGATTCCTTCATCTCCTGGATAAAACTCCGCTATTCTCACCCTACAGCCACAGTAATCACTATCGGACAGCAATCAGAGCAATTGTCACTTGGCAGAGGTACGCGTCAATGCTGCAGTCTGTCCCCTTTACTCTTCGCTATTGCCATTGAGGTCCTTGCCATAGAGCCTCTTGCCATAGCTCTTAGACAATCAGAGGATTTCCAGGGTATAAAACGTTGGGGCCGGACACACGTTTTATACGCGCATGACCTTCTTTTATATGTCTTGGATCCACTGGGTTCTGTTCCTTCCATTCTTAATATCCTAGCTCAATTCGGAAATTTCTCTGGCTATAAAATCAATTTCAAAAAAAGTGAAATGTTTCCTCTTAATCAGTCAGCCACTTCAATCCCTCCATCACATTTCCCATTTAGAATTGTCAACAAGGGCTTTGAATATATTGGTGTAGAGATCACTCTGCAGCCTTTCTATCCCTCTTTACTAAAAATGTTAACATCTTGTTTGAAAAATGTAAAAAAGGACTTTGCTAGATGGATGAACCTCCCCCTGTCCTTAGCTGGCAGAAGTAATCTTGTTAAAATGCTTGTGTTACCAAAATTTCTTTACCTCTTTCAAAATATCCCCATCCTGATTAAAAAAATCATTCTTTAGCTCATTGGAGGGATGCATATCTTCGTTTATTTGGAACAGTAAACCCCCTAGAATTAAAAGAAGCGCCCTCCAAAGACCTAAAACGCTTGCTGGACTAGCTCTACCTAATTGTATTTACTATTATTGGGCATGCAATATAAAGACAATGCTACACTGGATTGGGCGGGATCGTCTCAGTGGGTGTGAAGCCTGGGTACAAATGGAGTGTGCCTCTAGCTCATTCGATCTAGGTTCCATACCATGTGCCCCATCACCTCCTCTGCAAAGCCAATTGTGCGCTAACCCAGTGGTCTGCCAGGGTTAGGGTTAGCTAACTTCCCACCTTCTCTGTCAGATTCTACGTTTGGAACTTGGTTCTCATATGTCATCAAGTCCATTTCAAATCTATATGTGAAGGGTAAGTTTGGGTCTTTGGCCCAACTTTCTCAATTATATAATTGACCAAAGACCGACTTCTTTAGATTTCTCCAAATTAGACACTTTGTCCAGAAAAGTATTACCTCCTTTCCAGATTTCCCAGCAAGCAATACGGTTGATCATATCCTGAAATTATTGCCTTTGCATAAAGGTCTTATTTCAGTTCTTTACAACTGCATATCCAATATTTCCCCTCACTCTTTGCAGGATGTTAGGAGGAACTGGGAGAGCGATCTTGGTGAGAGTTTTACAGATGATCATTGGAAGGCTGTGCTTGACTTAATACATGCATCTTCTCCTTGCGCCAGGCACAGTGTGATACGACTCAAAATAGTTCTAAGAGCACACTTGACCAAGTCAAGACTGGTGAACATCTTCCCTACTGTTGACCCCTCATGTCCTCGCTGTAAAGGTCAACCAGCAGACTATATTCACATGTTCTGGCCCCAAACTTAACACATTAGCGGTTAAGGGCCAGCATCTTTGGTGCCTACTCAAAAATGCTTCAAAGAGTCCTCACCCCCAACCTTGTATGTGCCCTGTTTGGTTTTACCCCTGGAAATCGTTCCCTTGTAGCATTCTCCTCCTTGTTTGCCAGACGTCTCATCCTTCTCTCTTGGAAGGATTAAGCACCCCCCAAGCTTCACTAGGTGGATAAGGGATATTATGCATTTCCTGAAGCTTGAAAAGATCAAACATACTCTTAAAGGCTCCTTGCAAAAATTTAGGAAGGTTTGGGCCCCCTTTTTAGAATACTATGAGAGCTTGCAAATACCATTAAATAAAAATGACTAAAGGGCTATTATCAGAGGGAAGAGGTGCACCCCCCCCTCCTTTAATTATTTTATTATTAGTAGTATTTTTTTTTTCTTTTACTATTCTCCAAGGTTTACTTTACTGTACTGATACTTATTTTGACATATTGTACTAAACTGTATATGCTCCTTCTGTAATCCTTCTTTGGACATACACTTCAACAGACATTCTTGCTAAGATCTGGACTTAAAGGGACAAGCTGCGATGGTTGGGTTGGGGTGGGTTGGGTTGGGGGGGAAGGTATTTTTGCGCATTATTTGAACATACCCTTTTTTGGGTCAAAATACTGTGTGAAATATGAGTAATGTTTTATATACGATTGTCAAATGTTGAAGACAAAAAAAAAGAAAAAGTTACATTTCTTCATGTCCATTATTCCATATTGTTAATAAAAATATATTAAACAAAAAAAAAAGCCCTGCCGTCTGGTTAGGATCAGCGAGCGTGAGATTGTGGAGTGTGGAGGAGCCTGATTGGAATTTAGATCAGGTGTGTTGACACGCCTCCACAATCCCCTGCACAACAATCTAGAGCAAGGTCATCAAAATATTATATAGTGTCCCTTTAATAACATTCCATAGTACCCCTTTAATAACAGCTGTAGGGACCAGTCAATAGTGACAACAGCGACTGAGAACTAACTCAGTCGCAGCATTAAAACATAGACCCAATAGCAAAAGCAATGCCATTTAATTCAGGGACCATCCCAAAGACTAAAGTGAAAGTACTCCCTCTGGGAATGACCAAAGGGAAAGTGAAAGTACTCCCTCTGGGAACCACCAAAGCTGTGGGTGGAGCGCTCCTTGTACTGCAGCAGGTAGTGAAAGTACTCACTGTGGGCTGCGCTGTGGGAGCGGACCTCCCTCCAGTGGTTGGTGGAGGGCTCTTTGTACTGCAGCAGGTAGTGGCTGATGGGGACGCCACCGTGGGAGTCGGGCTTCATGAAGTTGACGGTGGCCAGGCGCTGGGAGACCGCCGACAAACGCACCGAATACGGGCTCGACGGCACGTCTTGGGGGGTGGGGGAGATGGGGAAAAATGGAAGTATGAATCTTAAACATAGTATAAAATTATAAAAGATTCCATTAACTGTCTCACAGCCTTGCTTGCAATCTTGCAGACATGTCTACTTCCCTCCATAGCGTTTTGCAAATAAACAAAGTCACTCTTTCTCTCAATTATGGTGTTTTCTCAACAATTAAACATAGTATATGAGTTCCAGAAAACATGTTTTTGAAGCTGTTCGCTGGAAATAGCTTTAAGGAACAAAGATCTCACCTACCGCTATACCCCTGTTTCAGTCCCTTAAGAATGCACTGTTTCTGGTGTCTGTAGCTTTAATGCAAATGAGCTGCTGTCCATTGACCAATGAGCTGTCAGACTGAACCACAGCATGGAGGAGAAGGGATTGTGGCCGTTTGCGGAATCCCAGAGCTCTATATCTATATAATATAATATAATGTTATATAATAAGAAGAAGAATAAGAATAATAATAAGAATAATATATATATAATATTAGATAATACATAGGTATCTATATAATTTAATATCTAATATCACGGCCAAAAGCTATGTGCACCTGTGAACCGCGACATTGAACCGCGACATGGATGAGAAAGGGATTGAACGGGAACTGAGCTACGGTACTGCCGGTGGACTGCTGCCGGAGCTCCGGCAACAGTCCGGCGGGGGGGATCTCTGACCGTGGTCCGACAGCTCCGGTGAACTCACTGCCAGGCAGTCACATGGCAAACTGACAAATTAGACATCTATTTTTTGTGGAATCTCCCTGCTTTTGAAATGTACGAACATCTCCGCCCAGCGCTCATCCACTGGTCGACAAAATCGTATCTACTCTCTGATTGGAGGGGGATGGGGAAGGGGGTGGTAATATTCAAATGTGCCTGGTTCCTACGTAAGAGTCCACGCCGAAACTGACTCGCTCAGCTGGAGACTGTAGGCGTCATTTCAGAAATGCATATTTCACTCCAAAAAGCATGTACGGACTTATCTCAACGTTTGTATGCGTATGGCAGAGCCAGAAAATAATACACCATATCCCAGGAAAAGTGTTGCTTTCATAAATTGTCCCCCTTAGCAACCCATGATGTGAAAATTTCCTTATAAGAATCATGTACAACATTAGGCTCATTGAATGTATGCCTGGTAAATCGCAGCCTATGTCTTCCTATGATCATTCGCTAAAATGGAGTCTAATACTTTGCTGACAGAAATGTACTTAAAGGGGTGATAGTATGCCACAAGCTGAGAGTGTGATTAGCCGTTACAAGCTGTTTAATATTCTACCATTTCCTGTGTTTTAGTGACATCACATGGGAGTGTCCATGTAGATGTTTGATTGATAGATGAGAAACGTTTGCTACAGCCCGCTGGGTAGGCTGGTAGACTGATCTATCCAGTGTACTTCTAGGTTAACACACCCACTTTTGATGTTGATTGTAATGGCTAATCACGCTCCCACCTGGTGGCATAATATCACCCCTTTAAATAAATGATTCTTCATCAAAGAAGTGATTGTGTAACGTGTGATGTTTGACTGTTTGTAATCGACATTGGGGTAGTAGTAACATCTTCTCAATGCCCCTCCTACGTACTGGCTGAGTAGCATTTCACAGGACTTGCAACCTTTGATCGCAGAGTGGTGTCTTGGGTATCAAGCTCCCCACACATACACACGTTGAAAGAAATTCCAGTGCATGGACCAAACGCAACATGAAGTAAGTTGCAGTAACCTTGAGTTATACAGAAATACCCGTGTTCACTGTGTGGGTGCAAAGAAGCACTGGGTTGGAATAAAAAAAACAAGAAAGAAAACGTAAGCTTTCCACGCAATCAGAGCAAGGCATTAGCATAGGCGTCGATTATGCTGGGGACGCGTCCCCACCAGATTTCGTCAAGATTCATGTTGTACCCACCTCTTGTAAAAAAATAAATGAATAAATCGAGTTGAATTATTATGGATTATTACATGGGTCTTCTCAATGCTGTGGAACGCTCCGTTCACTTGCATGGGCTCTTCACAACTTCAAGTATCATTGACCACTGTCAAGGAAAACAAAGGCAGTTTGCCTATAATGACGTCTTTGGTATCACTCATCAAGTAGTCCAGTAACTTTTCAACCCTAGCGTCTTCTGTTGCTTAGCGACGTCAACGGCTTTGGCAGACTATTTCCCTGCTGATCAACACTATGAATGCTGGTAACGAATAAATCGTAAAAAGACACACCATGTGAAGGTATTTTTTCGTTTCGGCAAATAGCCGTGTAATAAGCGGGATAATGTATAGAACGTCGCCAGTCATTATCGAAATCAAGCCCCTTCAGGGCGAAGCAAGACACCTCCGCTGGTCGGTGTCCTGGTCGCCCTGTCGGGGCTTATTTTCCCGATAATGACCGGCGTTCTGTACATTATCCCTTACTTACTACACGGCTCTTCTCAATGCTGTAGACTGCTCCATTCACTTGCATGGGCCTTCGTAACGTTCAGCTGTCAATTATTTTTGTTTATTACACGGCTCTTCTCAATGCAGTGGAATGCTCACGGCCAGCATATTTGACCGCTGTCAAGGATTCACGTCATCTGTATCACTCCGCAGTCCGGAAACTTATCAACCCCAGCGTACTCAGTTGCTAAGCGACGTCAACGACTTTAGCGAACTATTTCTCTGCTGATCAATGCTACGAATGATAACAAATACAATGGAAAAAGACACTGTGTGAAGTTATTCTTTCGATTTGGCAAGTAGCCATTACTAATAATACCAATACTCTTTGGCTGGGATGATGAGGCATCAGACAATCAAGTCATTTTAGCCTGAAGACATAGGTAAAAAGTACCAGAGCAGGTTGCTATTACCATGGACAGTATGAGAACGATAACCTGTTGAACTAAATGGATGTGGTAGGCTACACCACGGGATGCATCTGCAGACCACTGCCACATAAATAAAGGTAAGGTGCGATATTTATTGCTTAAGATTTGCTGGTGCTGTGGCGAGGTCTTTTGTGTTTTTTGCACTTAAGTGGTCGGCTGTTTTAACTTGAAATTGATAGTCGGTGGAGTCAGTCTCTTGTTGACACAAAGTGACTTTTGGTCATTCTTGCTTTGCTTGAATTCTGGAATAATTGTAGGGGGTGGGGGGAGTGCATGAGTTTTGGTCAGAATGCCTGATGTAGGCTAGTTTTGACGGAATGTGTCTTGTGAATTGAGATCAGCCAGCTCATGATGTGATACAGCGTTCAGCTGTGCAACAAATATTTTTATCTTTTTCAATCTTGACGACTTTTGTAGTGCTGTGTGTAGCCACACGTTTGGCCCTTCTGAACTTAAACACAGTTAATTTCCTTTCCTAGCTCCTCTTGTTTATGTTGTTAGCTTAGCCATATCATGTCACGTTGTCAACATTGGATACATGGAGCAGAACATAGTGGGTCATATGTCCGATGCTTTTTGGAAAGGTTTTCTTCATAAAACGTGCCAGACAGATTTTTTCTGGCACAGATTTTCCTTAGTAATTAGCTACATGGGTATGCCGTCTTTCAGAACCTTTCATTCCCTTCACTAAAGTGCATCCTCATTGTACCCAGCACTTCTGAATATGCACTTCCAAATACGTCCCTGTCCCCAGGACATTTCAAACCAAACTGACTCCCATGGGCATTAGCATAGCCCAGGAGCGCAGAAGTAGTTGGGTTTTCAACTTTGGGTGCTGCAGGCTCAGCATGTGTAGGATGTTTTTGATTTAGCTTTTTGTGTTTCTTTACATAATGTTTGACACACAGGACAGGTTGAGTCATGTATGGTCCTGATTGACATGTATCCTGGTTCCCTCCACTGCTGAGGAAGAGGACGTGAAGGAGGAGCAGTATGAGGAGGAGGAGGAGGAGGAGGAGGAGAAACCAAAGCACTCTTTGGTTATTGGCGTCTCCATGAGGATAGGTCGCTTGTTCTTCAAGCGTATGATCGTTGATTCCTAAGTGGATTCTCAAACGTATTTTGTGATGATTACAATGAATATCTGATGAGTGAAACACACATTTGGACATGAAATATGTACTGTTTTACCATTCTAAAGCCAGTTATGATCTAAAGACGGATGCATGATGGAGTGTTTGAAGGCATTTCAAAGTGTCCCAGTAGAGTTCAGTCTAACAGTAGAGTCCAATCCAGTGAGAGCTAAAACAGCTTAAGACATTGCCCTGCGCACAACAAGTGAAGGAGTTCAAGTTCCTCGGGGTCTTGTTTGCGAGTGAGGGTACGATGGAGCGTGAGATTGGCCAGAGAATTGGAGCAGCGGGAGCGATATTATGTTTGCTTTACCGCACCGTTGTGACGAAGAGAGAGATGAGCCGCAAGGCAAAGCTCTCAATCTACCGGTTGATCTTCGTTCCTGACCTTACCTATGGTCATGAGGGATGGGTGATGACCCAAAGGACGAGAATGGGGGTACAAGCGGCAGAGATGGGTTTTCACAGGAGGGTGGCTGGCGTCTCCCTCAGGGATAGGGTGAGAAGCCATCCATGAGGAACTTGGAGTAGAGCCGATGCTCCTCAGCTCAGGGGTTCATCTGGTGATGATGCCCACCGGGGCGCCTCCCTTGGGAGGTGTTCCAGGCACCACCAGTGGGGAGGAGGCCTCGGGGAAGACCCAGGACTAGGTGGAGGAATTATATCTCAACACTGGCCTGGGAACGCCTCGGGATCCCCCCGTCAGAGCTGGTCAATGTGGCCCGGGAAGTCTGGGGCCCCCTGCTGGAGCTGCTGCCCCTGAGACCCGACCCCGGATAAGCGAATGGCGATGAGATGAGACATACGTATATCAGTAATACGCTGGATTTGCCATAAAAACGTTCAACTTCTTTTGATCTGAATTTCCGGCAGTCAGGCGTGTTATAATATAAAGACGTATTCTAGGTTCTGCATGATGGAGCGTTTGAAGGCATTTCAAAGTCTGTCTTACTACAACAGTAGTTGTAGAGTTTAGTCTAGTTTGAGTTGAGTTAGCTTAAGAGCAGAGAAATTGCCATGGAAATGTTAAACTGTTAAACTAAGATGTTAAACCAGTCCGGTGATAGTAAAGACAGCTTAACAACAGAGACCTTGCCCTCTGCTTTGCAGCAGTCATGCATATGCAAACACCACATGTATATATTAATGAAGCGCATGTATAAATATATCATTCTGCATTCTGTGTTTGAACCATTAATGGCCGCCCTGACCCAGAGAACAGGTCTCCTGCCCCCTCCCCTCGCTCTAGAACCCAGAACATTTCTAAATTGCTTTTTAATGTCAAACTTTCCTCGGCGTTCGCTACCTGTCCCTTCTTCTGACATTTCCGTTGTGCGCTTCTAACGGGACTAACAACCTTTGATATTTGGCTCTTATTTAATACATGGTGAGACTCCATGAGGCCATGTGTGTGTGTGTGTGTGTGTAGGTTACTCACCTGCTTGGGCCAGGATGAACTCCTGGTACCTCATCCCGATGTTGTTCCTCGCCGTGCAGTTGTAGCGGCCGAAATCCCTGTCCGACAGGGGTGTGACCTGTAACCATGACGACAAGTGACATTGCTATAAATATACACTGTACATAATATATATATATAAAAAAAGACGAATATTAATACATATTTGAAATATATATAAATCTTTGTGTTTTTTTATTTTATATATATATATTTAAACACTAATTATAGCAGCATTCTCTCACACACACACAGCGTCAGCAGGAGCAGTTAAGGGTGAGTTGCCTTGCTCAGGGACATCTCGGCTCAGGAGCCGGGAGAATCAAACTAGCAACCTCCTGCTTACCAGTCAACCTGCTCTACCTGCTCCTGAGCCACAGCCCTTAGGCAACACAGCCACGGCGGTGTCAACTGGCAACCACCCTCCAACCGGACACTCAGGAGGAGCCTGGGAAATGGACCTAGCAACCTCAGGTGACCAGACAACCTGCACGATTTTATTAACCACTGCCCTTAGGCAACACCCTCCCCCACCACCATGGGATGGGGGCCCTGGTAAGGGGGCCTCTGGTATGGGGGCCTCTGGTAAGTGGGCCCTGGTATGGGGGCCTCTGTCTCCGGTATGGGGGCCTCTGGTATGGGGGCCTCTGGTAAGGGGGCCTCTGTCTCTGGTATGGGGGCCCTGGTCTGAGTGCCTCTGGTATGGGGGCCTCTGGTAAGGGGGCAGTCTGGTATGGGGGCCTCTGTCTCTGGTATGGGGGCCGCTGGTATGGGGGCCCTGGTATGGGGGCCTCTGATATGGGGGCCTCTGGTATGGGGGCCTCTGGTAAGGGGGCAGTCTGGTATGGGGGCCCTGGTATGGGGGCCTCTGGTATGGGGGCCTCTGGTATGGGGGCCTCTGGTAAGGGGGCAGTCTGGTATGGGGGCCCTGGTATGGGGGCCTCTGGTATGGGGGCCTCTGGTATGGGGGCCTCTGGTAAGGGGGCAGTCTGGTATGGGGGCCTCTGTCTCTGGTTTGGGGGCCGCTGGTATGGGGGCCCTGGTATGGGGGCCTCTGTCTCTGGTATGGGGGCCCTGGGATGGCGGCCTCTGGTCTGAGGGCCTCTGCTATGGGGGCCTCTGGAATGGGGGCCCTGGTATGGGGTCTCTGTCTCTGGTATGGGGGCCTCTGGTATGGGGGCCTCTGGTATGGCGGCCCTGGTAAGGGGGCCCCTGGTATGGAGGCCTTTGGTATGGGGGCCCCTGTGGTATGGGGGCCCCTGGTATGGGGGCCTCTAGTATGGGGACCCCTGGGTCGGGGCCCCTCTGGTATGGGGGCCTATGGTATGGGGGCCCTGGGATGGGGGCCTCTGGTAAGGGGGCCTCTGTCTCTGGTAGGGGGGCCCTGGTATGGGGGCCTCTGGTATGGGGGCCTATGTTATGGGGGCCCCTCTAGTATGGGGGCCCTGGTATGGGGGCCTTGTATGGGGGCCTCTGGTAAGGGGGCCTCTGTGTCTGGTAGGGGGGCCCTGGTATGGGGGCCTCTGGTATGGGGGCCTATGTTATGGGGGCCCCTCTAGTATGGGGGCCCTGGTATGGGGCCCTGGTATGGGGGCCTCTGGTAAGGGGGCATCTGTCTCTGGTTTGGGGGCCTCTGGTATGGGGGCCTCTGGTATGGGGGCCTCTGGTATGGGGGCCTCTGGTCTGAGGGCTTCTGGTATGGGGGCCTCTGGTATGGGGGCCCTGGTAAGGGGGCCTCTGTCTCCGGTATGGGGGCCTCTGTCTCTGGTATGGGGGCCTCTGGTATGGGGGCCTCTGTCTCTGGTAGGGGGGCCTCTGGTATGGGGGCCCTGGTATTGGGGCCCTGGTATTGGGGCCTCTGGTATGGGGGCCTCTGTGTCTGGTATGGGGGCCCTGGTATGGGGGCCCCTCTAGTATGGGGAGCCCTGGTATGGCGGCCCTGGTATGGGGGCCCCTGGTATGGAGGCCTTTGGTATGGGGGCCCCTGTGGTATGGGGGCCCCTGGTATGGGGGCCTCTAGTATGGGGACCCCTGGGTCGGGGCCCCTCTGGTATGGGGGCCTATGGTATGGGGGCCCTGGGATGGGGGCCTCTGGTAAGGGGGCCTCTGGTATGGGGGCCTCTGTCTCTGGTATGGGGGCCCTGGTATGGGGGCCTCCGTCTCTGGTATGGGGGCCCTGGTATGGGGGCCTCTGGTATGGGGGCCTCTGGTATGGGGGCCCTGGTATGGGGGCCCTGGTATGGGGGCCTCTGGTAAGGGGGCCTCTGTCTCCGGTATGGGGGCCTCTGTCTCTGGTATGGGGGCCTCTGTGTCTGGTATTGGGGCCTCTGGTATGGGGGCCCTGGTATGGGGGCCTCTGGTATGGGGGCCTCTGGTATGGGGGCCCTGGTATGGGGGCCTCTGGTATGGGGGCCTCTGGTATGGGGGCCCTGGTATGGGGGCCTCTGGTATGGGGTTCCTGGTATGGGGGCCCTGGTATGGGGGCCTCTGGTATGGGGGCCTCTGTCTCTGGTACGGGGGCCTCTGGTATGGGGGCCCTGGTATGGGGGCCTCTGGTATGGGGGCCTCTGGTATGGGGGCCTCTGTCTCTGGTATGGGGGCCTCTGTGTCTGGTATGGGGGCCCTGGTATGGGGGCCTCTGGTATGGGGGCCTCTGGTATGGGGGCCCTGGTATGGGGGCCTCTGGTATGGGGGCCTCTGGTATGGGGGCCCTGGTATGGGGGCCTCTGGTATTGGGTTCCTGGTATGGGGGCCCTGGTATGGGGGCCTCTGGTATGGGGGCCTCTGTCTCTGGTACGGGGGCCTCTGGTATGGGGGCCCTGGTATGGGGGCCTCTGGTATGGGGGCCTCTGTCTCTGGTATGGGGGCCTCTGTGTCTGGTATGGGGGCCCTGGTATGGGGGCCTCTGGTATGGGGGCCTATGGTATGGGGGCCCCTCTAGTATGGGGGGCCCTGGTATGGAGGCCTTTGGTATGGGGGCCCCTGTGGTATGGGGGCCCCTGGTATGGGGGCCTCTAGTATGGGGACCCCTGGGTCGGGGCCCCTCTGGTATGGGGGCTCCTGTGGTATTGGGGCCCCTCTGGTATGGTGGCCCCTTGTATGGGCTTACCTCCAGCAGGGAGCGGCCCTCACTGCTGTAAACCCGGGCGTTGGGGCCCCCAGCGGCGTTGGGGCCCTCGGTGGTGGCGATGGTGAGGCCTCCCCTCCGCCACAGCATGGCGGCGAGCGGGTTGGAAGCCACGGCACAGCTGAGGTTGACGGCGTTGCCCTCCCACGAGTAGAAGATGGTCTGATTGGTCAGGAACTGGGGCATGTCTGTTAGGCCCCGCCCCCGAACCCAAAAGCAGAACACACCAAAAAAGAAGAGAAAAGGATGAATGAATGAATGAATAGCAACATTTACATTTAGCACTTGCTTTATCCAAAGCGACTTACAACCATTCATACACACATTCACTCATAAATACACCCATTCACACACCTATTCATCCATGCTTTCACCCATTCACACACACATTCATTGATTCATACACACATTCACTCATAAATACACACATTCACCCATCCATAAACACTGTGGGGGGACATGCGTCGTCCGGCCTGCAGGTGGAGTACGGGCATGTTGGGATCACACCGGATCTGCTGGGTTGATTGGTCTGATGGCGGGCACCTGCTCGCCATCAGACCAATCAGGGAGTGCGTATTTATGTGCCTGCTGTATCTTGTAGTGGGGAGGATGGGGAGCAGACAGGAATGATTGAACCACATGGACGATCTGTGGATCGTTACAGTGGAGCCCAATGTCGGGCTGAGTGCGGAAAACAAACCAGTCACCACTAGCGAGTGTGCTCGGACATCTGGTACAGAAGTCCGAGCGACAGAGCCAGCTACGGCACGCACAGAACGAGGTGCTCACGGAGCTAGCCCAGGCCATGGCGGCCGATCAGGCTATTCTCCGTGAGCTCCTCACCTCCGGAGGCCGTGGCGACAAACCCAGAGGGGCAGGAGCCGTGCCCCACATCCATGTCCCGAATATGGGGGAGGCAGATGACGCCTTCCTGGAGACCTTTCAGGGAGTGGCCGAGGTCTCTTGGTGGCCTCGTCAGGAGAGGGCTCACCGTCTCCTGCCACTCCTGACGGGGGAGGCCCAGCTCTCAGCCCACAGTCTGCCGGCCGGGGCCCAACGGGACTATGACACCGTCACCAGGGCCATCCGGGTCCGGCTGGGCCTACATCCCGAGGAACATCGACGCCGGTTCCGGGCGTTGACGCTCACAGAGGGGGACCGACCCTTCGCCTATGCCCAGCAGCTGCAGGACCTAGCGAGGAGGTGGCTGGTCCCGGACCGGAACACGCTAGAGGGGGTCGTTGAGCAGGTAGTCCTGGAGAGGTTCATCGAGGGGCTTCCGGCCAGAACCTCCGCCTGGGTCCGGTATCACCGCCCCGCGAGCCTCTCGGCTGCCGTCGACCTCTCGGCGACCACCAACACCGGGCCTGCGCACCGGTGCAGCTGCCCTGCGGCCCTCCGGTGAGGTGTATACATGGGGATGTTCACGAGTATACCTTGGTCCCTATCGAAATTCGTTATGGGGGGGAAAGCATAGAGTCCAGGCGGCAGTTAGTTCAAGCCTCACGCATCCCCTGATTCTAGGGTTAGATTGGGCTGGGTTTCCACAGGCTGTTATGGGGACTACGAGGGTGTGGACACGACAGATAGAGCCACCTAAGTCGTTTGTTGTGTTCTGCGCCGATGCGGGGGCCGTCCGACGCTGTTCAGGGAATGGGGGAGGCGGGGAGTCCTCAACCCGAGGTCCCAGCGCCGAGGTTCCCACCGGTGGAGGATTTACCCCTCGAGCAGTCTCGAGATGCTACCCTACGCTCAGCCTACGACCAAGTGATAGCTATTGATGGTACTTGGGTACAGCCAGACGCAGTGCTGACTTACCCACACTTTGTGGTGTTTAGGGATAGGCTTTATCGGGTGGGTTGTGACACCCAGAGTGAGGAGGTTGTCAACTAATTGCTGGTACCCAGGAGCCGCCGGGAAATGGTTTTCCAGGCGGCGCATTATAACCCAACGGTGGGCCATTTGGGGTACGAGAAAACACTAAACCAGATAATGGCTCGGTTCTATTCGCCGGGGATTCGGGCGGAGGTGCGCAGGTGGTGCGCCTCCTGTCCCAAGTGTCAGTTGGTGAAGGATGCTCGAAAACGGCATCAATGGATAGACCCTCGGTTGTTTGCAGTGCGGGAAGTGCCTCAGGCTTCCACAGGGTTTTCAATTACAATTGCAATTTTCAAATGGGTTTTCCCCATTTGAGTTGCTCTATGAGCGCAAGCCCAGGGGTGTCCTGGACCTCATTGAAGAAAACTGGGAGGAGGGGTCCATTTACAGCAAAAATGAAATACAGTACGTCATGGACTTGCGTGCAAAGCTTCACTCACTAGGGGTATTGTCACGAGAGCAATTGCTCCGAGCCCAGGAGAGTCAGAGACGCCTGTACGACAGAGGGAGTACGTTACGCGATCTCACCCCGGGGGACAAGGTCCTGGTACTGCTGCCCACCTCTAGCACCAAATTACTCGCAAAGTGGCAAGGACCCTTTGTGGTCACACGGCGGGTCGGGGACGTGGATTACAAGGTAGCGCGGTCGGACAGGGGCGAAAACAAACAGATATACCACATCAACCTCCTTAAGAGGTGGAACGATGCGGCCCCTGTCGCGTTCGTGACGACACTGCCGGAGAGAGAGGAGCTCGGACCGGAAGTCCCTGCTCCAGGCCCCACCCCTCCGTCGGTCGAGGGGAGTTTGAGACCCCTGCTCAAGGGCATTCGAATTTTAAAATGGCCGCCAGGTGAATAAGGCAAACAAACCATTAGAACACACACAAGACCGGTAACCATGACAACGCCGGTAACCACAACAAATCCTGTGAAGCCGAATTCCCAGGAGAGGTCGCCCACTAAGGCCCGCCCCCATCTCCCAAAACCTGTGACGCTACAATATTATATTATAAAGATATCATATCTATATATTATATCACGTATTATTTAGATATAGAGCTCCTGGACTCACGCCGGAGCTCCCGGAGGTTTCTAGATTGGAATATTTTATAGAACGGGTGATATTATGAATCCTAGAGGCGTCCTTTCTGACGTCTCTGGTACTTCCACAACACGTAGAGACCGGCTATGGTTGAGAATGAATAGGCGGTCACAAGAGGAAGCCTCTCTCAAACTCAGGTGGCCACATGAACAAGCGACCAAATAATTTTTTGGTGCGAACGCAGCATAACAACATCGCTGGAAATTCAAAATTGAAATGACAGCGCAGTATTTTGAGCGCCAGAAGCTACCGCCTCTACTGTCAGCTAATCAGGAACTGAGGAATCAACTCACTTCTGTTTCAGTCAAACTCTCTCACACAAACTACTATACTCTCTCACACGCAAAACTATTCTCTCTCACACACTATATTCTCTTGCATAAACAACTATACTCTCTCACATACATTACTATTCTCTCTCACAAACCCTTCTATACTCTTTCACATACCCAACTATACTCTCTCACATACACTACTATTCTCTCTCACGTGCACTACTGTACTCTCTCACTTGCACATAGGCGTCACTTCCACTGGGGACGCGTCTTCACCAGTTTTCGTCAAGATTCATTTTGTATCCACCACTTGTAAAAAAAAAAAACAAACTTGAGTTGAAATATTATGGATTATTACACGGCTCTTCTCAATGCTGTAGACTGCTCCATTCCCTTGCATGGGCCTTACAAACGTTCAGCTGTCAATTATTATTGTTTATTACACGGCTCTTCTCAATGCCGTGGAATGCTCACGTCCAGCATATTTGACCGCTGTTAAGGAAAGTGGATTTATTGCCTCTGATTGACGTCATCTGTATCACTCCGCAAAGTAGTCTGGTAACTTATCAACCACAGCATATTCGGATGCTAAGCGACGTCAACGACTTTGGCAAACTATTTCTCTGCTGATCAACGATAACAAATACATTGTAAAAATACACACTGTGCGAAGTTATTTTTTCGTTTTGGCAAGTAGCCATTACTAATAATACCAATACTCTTTGGCTGGGATGATGAGGCATCAGACAATCAAGTCATTTTAGCCTGAATACATAGGTAAAAAGCACCAGAGCAGGTTGCTATTACCATGGACAGTATCAGGACGATAACCTGTTGAACTAAATGGATGTGGTAGGCTACACCACGGGATGCATCTGCAGACCACTGCCACATAAATAAAGGTAAGACGCGATATTTATTGCTTAAGATTTGCTGGTGCTGTGGCGAGGTCTTACGTGTTGTTTGCACTCAACTGGTCGGCTGTTTTAACTTGCAATTGATAGTCGGTGGAGTCAGTCTCTTGTTGACACAAAGTGACTTTTGGTCATTCTTGCTTTGCTTGAATTCTGGAATAATTGTGGGGGGGAGTGCATGAGTTTTTGTCAGAATGCCTGATGTAGGCTATTGGATGGAATGCGTGTTGTGAATTGAGAACAGCCAGCTCATGATGTGATACAGCGTTCAGCTGTGCAACAAATATTTTTTTCTTTTTCAACCTTGACGGCTTTTGTAGTGCTGTGGGTAGCCACACGTTTGGCCCTTCTGAACTTAAACACGCAGTTGATTTCCTTTCCTAGCTCCTCTTGTTTATGTTGTTAGGTTAGCCATATCATGTCACGTTGTCAACATTGGATACATGGAGCAGAACATAGTGGGTCATATGTCCGATGCTTTTTGGAAACGTTTTCTTCATGAAACGACAGATTCTGTATACATTTTATTCCTTAGTAATTAGCTGCATGGATATGCCATCTTTCAGAACCTTTCATTACGGCACTAAAGAGAGAAAAAAGAGTGCATCCTCATTGAACCCAGCACTTCTGAAGATGCACTTCCGAATGCGTCTCTGTCCCCAGCACATTTCAAACCAAACGGACGCTCATGCACATACGACTATACTCTCTCATACATACATATAAAAGTATAATAGTGTGTGTGTATGAGTATAGGGGTGTATATGCGAGATTATAAGTGCGTGTAAGTCCAAGTATGAATTCTGTCCCAGGCGGCCCCTCATAGTAACCAGTATGTGTGTTCAAAGATAGCGTGTGACATTGTTAATGTGTCAGGGGAGGGGGGGGATCATAACAAAAGGAACCAAAGTTATTACCTCTACGCTTGTTAGCTGTGGTAGTCACGGCAACCGCATCCGCAAGCACGCGTGGAGTTGTGATCAAAAGCCACGAATAAACCGTGCACACGCGCACGTGATTGTGCGTGGGGTCTGTGTTTTGCGTGGATGTGTTTTATTTGTGTTTTGCATGTCTGTTTGTGTTTCTGAGTGCTGACTGAGTTTGTGTGTGTGTCTGTGTGTGTGTGTGTGTGTGACTGATTCCTTGTGTGTGTGTTTCCCGAATGTGTGTTTGTGTGAGATATGCAGGGAATTATATATGTTAAGCCGTTATGTTATGCCGACCTAAAAGTATAAGTCCTTAGAACATAACAAACACCCCCCCGTCCCCCCCCCCCCCCACCCATAACGGCCCCTTGAGCACTTTGGGGGAAACCCTGCGCCTTTTACCTCAGGAGCAAATACGTAAATGAAACCACCAATCACAGAGGAGAAGAAGGCAACCTAATAGCCAATCAGAGCTAGCTGGTCAGTGTGTGTGTGTGTGTGTGTGTGTGTGTGTGTGTGACCGGCCAATCAGAGCTGTCCACTGGCTGAGAGACGCAATACTTTTGTTTTATGTTCACTATGATTCCATTGAGTGATTGAGTGTGTGTGTGTGTGTGTGTGTGTGTGTGTGTGTGTGTGTGTGTGTGTGTGTGTGTGTGTGTTTGTGTCTGTGTGTGTGTGTGTGTTCGCGGTGCGTCTGTGTGTGTTTTACACCCATTATTAAATATTAAGTAAGAGCGGTTGAAAGACTGTCTAAGCCATGAGCAAACTCTTCATAAGAAATCATGTATTACTTGTTACGGTGTATCTCACAAACTTGTGTACGCTACAGGCACTAAACAGGATGGTAGATAGGGTGGGTTTTGTCCTTGAAATCTGGGTCGTTTTCCAGTGAAAACTGTTAAGAATCCTCATCTCATGGTCACATTCCTTGATTTAAGGTTAGTTTATGCGGTGGCCTTCCTTGTTCTGGTAGTTTTGAGTTCATAAGTAGAGGTTAAGATGAACACGTTCCTGGGTAGATGGAACCCTACATTTTAGTTTGGAACTCTGTGATCAATACTGTCCTGTTTTGGCGACTGTCGCTAGTTTAATTTCTCCTTTCAAATGGTATGAATTAAAAGTCGCAGCAGTAGCGATTAGAGGACATTAGGGCAGGTTAGGCTCCTCCATGCTCAGGCACCATGCAGTGTATACCTGTACCAAATGCACCTTATTTAAATGCACTTCATAGACTGCACAATACACTTTATGGGAAGTTTATGGAAAGTATGGTACATAGCATAATGTGATAATTAAGAAAAGAGGCAGTACTCCAAGGAGATTTCCCACTGCTTCAGCAACAGCGGAGACACATGGAGCCTGTGGCAGGGGCTCCAGATGGTCACAGACTACAAGCCCCCACCGCGGACCTGCACCGCGGATAGCACCATCTCTCTGCTGAACGAGCTGAACACCTTCTTCGCTCGCTTCGAGCCACAGAACACCACATCTGCACAAAAGTCCCCTCCCCCTCCTGATGACCTGGTGTTGACGCTGTCCCCAGACAGTGTGAGGAGATCATTCTGCAGGATCAATGGTCGTTAAGCCACTGGTCCTGATAACATCCCTGGTCGTGTGTTGAGGGACTATGCGGGAGCTCACAGATGTCTTCACAGACATTTTTAACATCTCGCTGAGGCAGGCTGTGGTCCCCACATGTTCAAAGCCACCACCATCATCCCCGTCCTGAAGAAATCGACTCCCTACTGTTACAAT